>NC_080172.1:3115046-3210435 GCF_950295315.1 Erinaceus europaeus | reverse complement strand
CCAGGTGCGCGCCGTCTGCCCCCCCCCCCCCCCTCGTTCTCTAGATTCTGAGTCTGAAGAGAAGATCGCCATCGCTCAGATGGTAGAGCGCAACACCTGGCCAGGTTTGCTCCCTGGCACCATGATGGGTTGGCATCCTGGGCAGTGGCTTAAGGGAATTCTGTGGATGACGTTTTGGTATCTTTCTTTCCCTCAAGTATAGGAAATAAACCATTTGAAGAGCTGGGCGGTGGCAGGCCAGGTTACGCGCACATAGTTTGAAGCGCAGGGACCGGTGTAAGGATCCCGGTTCGAGCCCCCAGCTCCCCACCTGCAGGGGGGAGTCACTTCACAAGCGGTGAAGCAGGTCTGCAGGTGTCTGTCTGCCTCTCTCCCTCTCTATCAACTCTTCCCCTCTCAATTTCTCTCTCTCCTATCCAAAAAAAAAAAAAATTGAAAAAAAATGGCCACAGGAACAGTGGATTCATAGTGTAGGCACTGAGCCCCAGCAATAACCCTGGAGGGGAAAAAAAAAAAACAACATAAAATACAGTTTGGCTGGGAAGACTGGTCAGTGGTGTATGTGAGGCCCACTGTTCACTCCCTGGTGTGACACAGTTCCTTTCTGAATTTTTTTGTTTTATTGTTGTAGTTATTGTTGTTGTTGTTGGATAGGACAGAGAGAAATGGAGAGAGGAGGGGAAGACAGAGAGGGGGAGAGAAAGACAGACACCTGCAGACCTGCTTCACCACCTGTAAAGGGACTCCCCTGCAGATGGGGAGCCAGGGGCTCGAACCGGGATCCTTAGGCCAGTCCCTGTGCTTTGCGCCACCTGCGCTTAACCCACTGTGCCACCGCCCGACTCCCTCCTGTCTGAACTGGAGCTGAGAGCGGAGGACTGAGAAGGTGAGGCAGCTCTGCACTGTGCTGCTTTCTGCCGGTTAAGTCCTCCAAGAGTGAAGGCCTGCCAAGCAGAGACGGGCCCTCTGCTGTCCTCAGAGGGCAGCGCCATGCAGGCCGACATCTGTGGTCCCGCTTGGCCCTGGCTCGGGTGGGCCATCCCGCCGAATCTGAAGAATGGAGACCCGTGAGTGCTTCTTGCCCCCCGCCTTAACCTGTAATAACCAAGGGCATTTTGTCGGAGGCACTGATACCGAGCAAGGGTGTCCCAGGTTTGGGAGGAAGCCGGAGCCATTCTTGCAGGGAGGGAAGTGCTCGCCTCTGGCAGCTGCTCTAGGGGCTGATGGGGAAGGGCTCCTCTTAGTCTCAGGCACAAGTAAGAAAGCCTGCAGGTTACCAACAGCGTTGGGTCCCCAGCTAGAGAAGGCAGAGCCTCTTGCTTTGGGGACTTGAACACATTTATGAGCTCTTGGGGGCGACCTTTTAATTATGTCTAGTGATGTCAGCAAGGAGACACACGACAGTCACTGGATGGTTTCACTCATCTGTGGATTCATATAAACTTGCAAAACATAAAAGACAGGCAGGGGGCCAGGTGGTGGCAGTCCTGGTCGTGCGTGTGTTATACTGCGCAAGGACCCAGGTTCAAGCTCCCGGTCCCCACCTGCAGGGAAAAAGCTTTGCAGTGGTAAAGCGGGTCTGCAGGTGTCTCTCTGTCTCTCCATCACTCCCTCTCGATTTCTGGCTGTCTCTATCCAATAAATAAATGAAGATAGTTAAAAAAAAAAAAGAGTATGCAAACTGTCTCTATCCAATAAATAAATGGAGATAGTTTAAAAAAAAAAAAAGTATGTAAACTGTTTCCAAGACATTGTGAGAACTATGGTGCTTCCCTATATGGGAGGGAGGAAGACAGAACTTGGTGATGGGTGTGATGTGGACCTCTATCTCTCATTTTGTAATCTTGTGAGCCACTATTAGATCACTAATAGCATTTAAAAAAATTCTTTAATGATAATTGATCATGTGAGTAGCGACAGCCAACCCGATGCCTGCTGCATCAGAAGCTACTGATTTTGTTACAAGAAGTCTGACACTGACCTTTTTTAATGAGTCTGACAATTTTTTTTTTTTTTAATGTGAGATGTTAAATGTCAAGCCCAATCCTGAGTGAACGTGACTGGAGGGGAAAGGATTGTCTGATGGTGCTTAGCCAACTGCAGTGTGTCTGGACTATAGCTGCTGGCAGGTGGAATAAACGCACACTAGGGCTGCGAGGGCCCGGTGGGCAGAGTGAGGCCCAGCACGGAGACACTACAAACACTGCTAAGAAGAACCCCATAGACGGCAGATCAGAGTTCTCATCTCTCGCTCCCTCTTTCACCTCCCTCTCTTCCTGCCTCCTTCTCTTTCTCCCTTTCTCTCTAGACATGCAGAATGAAGACAAAGCTGGGGAAACCACTCACCCATTTTGTCTGAACTTGAAGCCCCGGCTTTATTCCCTGGCACCACATTAAAATAGAAATAAGGGGTCAGGCTCAAGCCCCTGGCCCCAACCTGCCACAGGAAAGCCTCACGGGTGGTGAAGCAGTACAGCAGAGGTCTCCCTCTGGCTCTCTCCTTTATCTTGCCTGCTCCTCTTAATTCCTCTCTTTCTTGTCTTTTCTCTCCTTTTCTTTTTTTCCCTGACTGAGAGTTATCACTGAGCTTAGTGCTGGCACTACAAATTCACTGCTCCTGACGGCCATTTTTTTTCCATTTTGTTGGACAGGACAGAGAAATTGTGAGAGGAAGGGAGATAGGGAGTGAGTAAGGTAAGAAGCCAGCAGACAGGAGTCGGGAGGTAGCACAAGGACCCACGTAAGGATCCCGGTTCGAGCCCCCGGCTCCCCACCTGCAGGGGAGTCGCTTCCCAGGCGGTGAAGCAGGTCTGCAGGTGTCTGTCTTTCTCTCCCCCTTTCTGTCTTCCCCTCCTCTCTCCATGTCTCTCTGGCCTACCCAACAATGACGACATCAATAACAACAACAATAATAACTACAACAATAAAAAACGACAAGGGCAACAAAAGGGAAAATAAATATAAAAAATTAAAAAGAAAGCCTGCAGACCTGCTTTGCAGCTCATGAAGCAACCCTCCTGCAGGTGGGGAGTCGGAACCCGGATCCTTGAGTGGATCCTTGTAGTACTGTGTGCACCTAATTGGGTGTGCCACCACCCAGACCCCTTAATTTCCCTCTTTCTCTAGCCAATAAATGAAATATTGCCGGGCTAGTGTGGGGGTGCCTCTTCCCGGGCGTGTACTCTCTGGGCTGAAGAGAATGTGACCAGAGCCAGCCTGAGCTGCTACTCACTCAGGGAAGCGAGGGAGATGACTCAGGAACCAAACACGTGGTGAGACAATGCAATACCTTTATTGATCAGAGAGCCACGGCTTTTAAAGACCCAGATGTGGCAAGTCAGAAACGGAAATGGCTAGGAAAGGGATGGAGAAAGGCAAAATGGGGCTGGGAAGGTAGGAACTTCCTTAGCAACTGTTACAGAGGGTTTTAACTGGTGGGATTAATAATACCCTGCAGGCAGGGAGGGTCTTGAGGGTAGAAAGAAGACAGATCAAAGGAATGGAATGGGTGGGGATCTCTCAGGCAAAGCAAAGATTATGTAGATAGGCCCTAGTATCAGAAATGCAGGGTGCTTTGTGAGGCTCTTCACAATTTCCCAACAAAATATTTTAAGAAATAGGATTGTGGGGAGTCGGGCGGTAACACAGAGGGTTAAGTGCAGGTGGCGCAAAGCGCAATGACCGCGTAAGGATCCCGGCTCGAGCCCCCGGCTCCCTACCTGCAGGGGAGTCGCTTCACAGGCGGTGAAGCAGGGCTGCAGGTGTCTGTCTCTTTCTCTCCCCCTCTCTGTCTTCCCCTCCTCTCTCCATTTCTCTCTGTCCTATCCAACAACAACGACATCAATAACAACAGTAATAACTACAACAATAAAACAACAAGGGCAACAAAAGGGACTAAATAAATATTTTTAAAAAAGAAAAGAACAAAGAGCAAGGACCGGCATAAGGATCCTGGTTCGAGCCCCCGGCTCCCCACCTGCAGGGGAGTCGCTTCACAGGCGGTGAAGCAGGTCTGCAGGTGTCTGTCTTTCTCTCCCCCTCTCTGTCTTCCCCTCCTCTCTCCATTTCTCTCTGTCCTATCCAACAACAACAACATCAGTAACAACCATAATAACTACAACAGTAAAACAACAAGGGCAACAAAAGGGAAAATAAATAAATATAAAAAAAGAAAAGAAATAGGATCGTATGCTAAATATTTTTAGTATAGCAGCAACGTATGCTTCTGATATTATCTCTTTATCTAGTTATTCCACAGAGAATTTAATGAGGAGTCCTGAGGCTTTATTATCTCTTTTGCTACTGGTTCAAACCTGAAACTATAAGCAGTTACTGTCTGTCACTATGCTCTGTTGACCCACCTCGGCCTTGACTTTCCCCTTGAAATAATGGCTGAGAAAAACCCCAAGAGTGTGTCAAGTGTATTATTATGCATACAGTTCCAAAGCAGTTTGGTCCAAGGTCACACCGTGAGTCCTTTCTGAGGTTATTCCCTAAAGAAGAAATGCTACCTTTCTCTGTCTCACGGTGGCTGATAGGTTATTGCAGTATTAAATCATTTTCTGAAGAGAGAAGATATTGTAATTATAGTCACCCTGGTTATGTTCGCACAGCTATTTTGTTGGACGAAGAAAGAATGCGTTATTTTACATTATTTATATAAACTAAGCATACCAATCAAGCTTTTCATCTTGATTGAGATGAGCAATGTACAAAACTAGTATTTTTTGTTTGTTTTGACTCAGCACCTGTGAGTGTCCAAAAAAAGAAAAAAAAAAGACACGGTACTACCCAGTATTTCTAGTGCTTTATGCCAACTGAATTGGGTTTCTTTTGCTCTGAATTGCTCTTAACACTTTGTCTCGGCTCTTCAGAATTCAGGAATGAAGTGGCAGGATGGGTGTAAGCCAGAAGCCAGGATGGACCAGAATACCCGAGACGTAGCCCACCAGCTACTTTGAAGGTAAAGCTGCTTTCAATGTTCCTATTTCCTAAATCTGCATATTTAAAACAAACTTCTAATGACATTTAGTAGGGCCAGATTACTCTGAAACACATTGTTTTTAAAATCACAAGAGCAAAGGTCATATTTGGGGGGAGGGGGAATCTCATTGAAAGCTTAAAAGAAAGAGAGAAAGAAGAGAAGAGAAGAGAAGAGAAGAGGAGAAAAGAATGGAAAAGAAAAGAGATGTTCAAGGAGTCAGGTGGTGGAAGGCAGCCTTAGGATCTGGGGTCCAAGCCTCAGGTCCCCACCTGCAGGGGAGAAACCTCACCAGCCGTGGAGAGCTTCTCACTCTATCTGGAGGAAAGAAAGGAAGAAAGAAAGAAAGAAAGAAAGAAAGAAAGAAAGAAAGAAAGAAAGGGGCCGCTGGGACCAGTGACAGCTGCACACACACAGAGCAGGACCCCCAGCCCCCAGCCCCAGCCCTTCAGCTCTGGTAGCAGGAGGCAGACTGGGGCAAAAAGCCAAAGAAATGCTATTCATAGCGGTAGTTCTATATCCAAGTGGAAGAAACACTTCTTTCTTTTCTTTTTGCTTTTTAACTCCTTAAGTGTTTTTTTTTTTTTTCTCTGTAGCTCTGAGAGAAAAATCTAAGAGAGACTTGCTTTTATTCTAAAGAGGATAAAGAAGGGGTTCTTTTTTTGGACAGACAAACAAAAACTAGCTAAAGACTAACTATACACACAACAATCATTTAGCTATTTCTTCACATTTAAGAGGTTGGGTTCCTATTGATTTTTAAGATGGGCACATTTTTTTCGGAGGGACTTACTAATAGCTTTACACAATTACAAGCTAAGGAAGAGTTCTACCCCATTCCCAGTAGCAGAGTTTTGTGTCCCCTGAGTCCCCATTCCCTCCACTGGGCACTGCAGTGCTTCTCCCAAGGTCACAGACGCAGGCTGGTTATTATTTCTATATTCACCTGTCCATCTATCGAGAGTTTTGTCCATTTTTCTTTCCCTATGGTCCTGCCTTCTCTACTGATCACTACGTCTGAATGTCCTTCCTTTTTCCCTCCTCTCTCTCTGGGTCCTGATGGAGTTGGAGTTCAGAGCCCTCTGGGCATCTTCCCCTGACATTTCTCCCCCTCTGGGAGTCTGGACCCAAATTCTTTATGGGGAGCAGAAGGTGGGAGTTCTGGCTTCTGTCACTGCTTCTCTGCTGGACATGGGTGTTGGCAGGTGGACCCACACCCCCAGCCGGTGTCTGTCTGTCCCTAGTGGGGCAGGGCTCTGGGGAGGGGAGGCTCCAGGACACACGAGTGAGGGCACCTGGATGGGCGCATTTTAAAAACCTTTCAACTATTTTAATGGAGGTGGGGGGAAAGGGAGAGGGGCAGAGAGAGGAAGAGGGAGAGGGAGAAGGAGGGGGCGGAGAGGGATGGGGAGAGAGGGAGAGGGACAGAGAGAGGAAGAGGGAGAGGGATGGGGAGAGAGGGAGAGGGAGGGGGAGAGAGGGAGAGTGGAAGTGGGAGCAGAGCACAGCTCAGTTCTAGCATACGGGATTGAAACTGGGACAGGGGATTGAAAGCTCTGGGCTTTCGGTCATATATTCCCATTTTTAGTTTAAGTACTGGAGACCTCCTTATTTCGAAGACAACTGCTACTTGAGAGGAAAAGAAAAAAGGCTCAATGTTTTAAACTTTTTTTTCCTCCTAAAGACTAAGCAGTTCTTACTGGAAAAGAAACCCAGGCATGTACTTGGACTATGGGCTTTATCTACCATGGAGACGGTGTTATTTTCTTCAGAAGGGAACTGTGGTCAAAGGAGCTGTGTTGGGGGGTGAAGGAGACAGAGAGAGACAGAGATAGGGAGAGATACAGAGGGAGAGAGACAGAGATAGGGAGAGAGAGACAGAGGGAGAGAGACAGAGATAGGGAGAGAGACAGGGAGAGACAGAGATAGGGAGAGAGAGACAGAGATAGGGAGAGACAGAGAGAGAGGAAGAGAGACAGAAAGACAGAGATAAGGAGAGAGAGAGACAGAGAGAGAGGGAGAGAGAGACAGAGAGAGAGGGAGAGAGAGACAGAAAGACAGAGATAGGGAGAGAGAGACAGAGGGAGAGAGAGATAGAGATAGGGAGAGAGAGACAGAGAGAGAGGGAGAGAGAGACAGAGGGAGAGAGAGACAGAGAGAGGAAGAGAGAGAGACAGGGAGAGAGACAGAGAGAGACAGAGGGAGAGAGAGATAGAGATAGGGAGAGACAGAGAGAGAGGAAGAGAGAGAGACAGAGAGAGAGGAAGAGAGAGAGACAGAGGGAGAGACAGAGGCAGAGGCAGAGGGCATAACGGCTTTGCACAGAGACGCTCATGCCCGCGGCTCCAGATTTCCAGTTCAGTCCCCTGCGCCGCCATCAGCCGGAGTTGAGCAGCGCTCTGGCGAAGAGAAAGAAAGAGATTCTGTAGTGTTTCCCTAATCACACAAGTTGTGCTTGAAAGTGCGTGTGATTTTGTTTTCTTTGAATGAGTGAATGAATGAGTGAATGAATGAATGCATGAGTTACTGGGTCGGCAGAGAGAAGCCGAGAGGGAGGAGGAGACAGCGGCACAGAGACACCTTGCGGCCCTGCTGCAGCACTCGGGGAGCTCTCCCCCTGCAGGTGGGGAGCGGGGGCTCGAACCCGGGGCCTTGGCGCCCAGCCACGGGCCCCTCAGCGCTGCTGTTCTCACCTCGTCTCTCTGGCCGGCACGCAGGCGCTCGGAGCAGCATGAGAAGCGAGTCGGCGGGGGCCATGCAGGAGCCGGGGCCGGGGCCGGAGCCGGGGCCCCCCGGCCGCCTGGGCGCAACCTACTCCGAGGCCTGGGGCTACTTCCACCTGGCCCCGGCGCGCCCGGGACTCGCGGCGGGCCCCTGGGCCACCTGCCGGCTGTGCGGGGAGCAGGTGAGCCGCGGCCCCGGCTTCGCGGAGGGCACCCCGGCCCTGTGGACGCACCTGCGGCGCGCTCACCTGCCCGAGCTGCACACCGGCGCGGCCGCCCGCCGCTCCCCGCCCGGACCAGGCCCCGCCCCCGGACTCGGACCAGGCCCCGCCCCCGGACTCGGCCCCGCCCCCAGTCTCGGACCAGGCCCCGCCCCCGGACTCAGCCACGCCCCCAGTCTCGGACAAGGCCCCGCCCCCGGCCTCGGCCCCGCCCCCAGTCTCGGACCAGGCCCCGCCCCCGGACTCGGACCAGGCCCCGCCCCCGGACTCGGCCCCGCCCCCGGTCTCGGCCCAGGCCCCGCCCCCGGTCTCGGCCCAGGCCCCGCCCCCGCGGCCGCCGAGGGCCCCTGGGCGCAGCTGCTGCAGCAGGTGGCGGCGCTGGCCGTGCGCGGGAGTCTGCGCGAGCGCGAGCTGCAGAGGCGCGAGGCGGCGCTGGAGCGGGGGGAGCGCGCGCTGGAGCGGAGGCGCCGGGCGCTGCAGGACGACGAGCGCGCGCTGGCCCGGGAGCGCCGGGCGCTGCAGGCGGACCGGGAGGCGCTGCAGGCGGACCGGGAGGCGCTGCAGGCGCGCCTGCGGGAGCGGGAGGCGGCCGCGGCCGTGGCGGTGCACAGCCCTCTCAAGGAGGAGCCCGCGGGGGACACGGACGCCTGCGGCTTCACGAAGCTGCTCCTGTAGCTCCGGACGGCACGCGCGCACGCACACACACTAATGCAAACGTGGGCAACACGCACGCACACTAATGCAAACGTGGGCAACACGCACACACACTAATGCAAACGTGGGCAACACGCACACACACTAATGCAAACGTGGGCAACACGCACACACACTAATGCAAACGTGGGCAACACGCACGCACACTAATGCAAACGTGGGCAACACGCACGCACACTAATGCAAACGTGGGCAACACGCACACACACTAATGCAAACGTGGGCAACACGCACACACACTAATGCAAACGTGGGCAACACGCACACACACTAATGCAAACGTGGGCAACACGCACGCACACTAATGCAAACGTGGGCAACACGCACGCACACTAATGCAAACGTGGGCAACACGCACGCACACTAATGCAAACGTGGGCAACACGCACGCACACTAATGCAAACGTGGGCAACACGCACACACACTAATGCAAACGTGGGCAACACGCACACACACTAATGCAAACGTGGGCAACACGCACACACACTAATGCAAACGTGGGCAACACGCACACACACTAATGCAAACGTGGGCAACACGCACGCACACTAATGCAAACGTGGGCAACACGCACGCACACTAATGCAAACGTGGGCAACACGCACACACACTAATGCAAACGTGGGCAACACACGCACACTAATGCAAACGTGGGCAACACGCACACACACTAATGCAAACGTGGGCAACACACGCACACTAATGCAAACGTGGGCAACACGCACACACACTAATGCAAACGTGGGCAACACGCACGCGCACTAATGCAAACGTGGGCAACACACGCACACGCACTAATGCAAACGTGGGCAACACGCACGCACACTAATGCAAACGTGGGCAACACGCACACGCACTACTGCAAGTGTGGACAACACGCATACACACATACTAGTGTGGGCAACACGCACACACACTAATGCAAACGTGGGCAACACACACACACTAGTGCAAATGTGGGCAACACACACACATCTACACCACAGCAAGTGTGAGCAAGCGCGCCACTCTGCGGCCTCCCCTGGTTGCTGACTCTCGTGGACAAGCACTTCAGAAGCCAGAGGCCGCTCACTGACTGACTCACTTGGGCGCTCCCCAGTGGCCTTCGCTGCTGGTGTTGAACCGGCATCCTTGCGAAGCTGGGGTCTTCCTCTGTTGGCTGTGGCCATGAAAATGTCAGCAGCCACTGTCAACCGACATCATAGGGAGGCAGGACATCGTGTCTCTGTGAACTTTTTATTATATATTTTTTTATTTTCTGACCACTTTATTGAGAAGTTAGTGGCTGACGGTACAGTTGTTAACACACAGGTATAACAACTCAGTTCCCCGTGAGATGTTTGCTACAAAGCACTATCTCCCCCAACACAGGTATTTTCCTTCAGTCCCAGTGACTTTTAAAGAAGCTTCCTTAACACACCAAAGACTTATGACACCTTGTGCCTACAGACCAGTATGGGTAACCCAGGAAAATGAGAATAAAATTTTATTTACAAAAAAAAATTTTTTAACTCATTTTCTAGTGAGTAAAGTGAATGATTATTCTTTGTCCAAGTTCTGAAATGGGAGGTCTGGGGGAGGGAAGGGAATTTCCAGTCCTGCCCCATACTCCTGTCAAATCCAGTGAGTGCCTCATGAAGGCAGAGAAGGACCCCTACCCAGAATGTCTGACAATAGGAAGTACTCCCGCAGTCATCATGTTTCAGACTCAGCAACAACTGTGTGTTTGTTTAATAGTGACTTAGTAACGATGTAGAAGTCTGTAAGATCACAGGGGCACAATTCCACACACTTCCCACCCCCAGAGTTCCCTGTCCCATCCCCTCCATTGGAAGCTTCCCTATTTTTGTCCCTCTCTTGGAGTATGGACCAAAGACTTTTATGGGGAGCAGGAGGTGGAAGGTTTGGCTTCTGTCATTGCTTCTCCACTGGACATGGGTGTTGGCAGGTCTGTACTAAACATGAATATATACATATACCCTGGGTTAGATCAATGGGGTTAACAGTTAATGGTATATACTTTCCTCGTGTTTAAGAGCTATTCTCTGCCCTAATCCAGCTTTCTAGTCCTATTCTCAACTCTGACACCATCTTCTACTAAAGTCAAAGACCCCTAGGTTTCATCTGCTCCATTCCTACCTTTGGGTTCCTGTTTATTAAACAATTCATCCTGCAGGTGGGGACTAGGGGCTTGAACCAGGTCCTTCCACATTGTAACATGCTCACAACCAGGTGAGATACCATCCAGCCTCTCAACTTTCACACATTACTTTTTTAAAAATCATTTGTTTACTTATTTGATGGAGACAGCCATACATTGAGACGAATGGGGAATATAAAGAGGAAGAGAGATAGAGATACCTGCAGCCCTGCTTCCCCCCTCCAAGTGGGGGCTAGGGGCTAGATCGTGGGTCTTTGCACATTGTAACATGTACGTTCAACCAGAAGCACCACTATCCAGCCCCCACATTACTTTTGATTATCACTCTCCAGTGTCTTTTTATGTAGAACAATTCATGAGTGTTGCTTTCCATAACACGTTTTCAAGTTGTGACTTCCTGTTTTGTAGACTATTCTCTCATCCAGATTTGTTCTTTTGTTTCTTTAGGCCAATTTCTGTGCTTACTAGTGTCTTGTGTGTAGAATTACCATGCTCTCAAGAATAGACCATATGTTAGGCCACAAAAACAGCAGCAGCAAATTCAGGAGCATTGAAATCATCCCAAGCATCTTCTCAGACCACAGTGGAGTTAAACTAACACTTGACAATCAACAAAAGATTAGATTAGTAATAGCCCCAGAATGTGGAAGCTCAACAGTACACTCCTTAACAACTACTGGGTCAAAGAGGAAATAAAAGAAGAAATCAAAATGATTTGAAAGCTCAATGAAAATGAAGACACAAGCTATCAAAATATTTGGGACACAGCTAAGGCAGTACTGAGAGGGAAGTTCATAGCTATACAAGCACACATTAGGAAACAAGAAAAAGCACAAATAAACAGCCTGATTGCACATCTTAAAGACAAAGGAGGAGGAGGAGGAGAAGGAGATGAAGAATAAGGGAAAGGGGAGGAGGAGGAGGAGGAGGAAGAAAGGAACCCTAAAGCAACCAGAAGGACAGAAATAACTAAAGTTAGGGCAGAAATCAATAACATTGAAAATAAGAAAACCATACAAAAGATCAACGGAAGTAAATGTTGGTTCTTCGAAAGAGTGAACAAAACCGACAAACCTTTAGCCAGACTCACAAAACAAAAAAGGGAGAAGACTCAAATTGGATCAAAAATGAAAGAGGAGATATCACAACAGACACTGCAGAAATTCAACATATCATGCGAGGCTTCTATGAACAACTCTATGCCACCAAGCTAGAGAACCTGGAAGAAATGGACGATTTCCTAGATACCTACCAACTTCCAAAACTAAGTCAAGAGGAACTAGATAACATGAACAGGCCCATCACAGCTAATGAAGTTAAAACAGTTATTAAAAACCTTCCCAAGAATAAAAGTCCTGGACCAGATGGTTTTACAAATGAATCCTACAAAGAAGAACTAATACCTCTACTTTTAAAAGTCTTCCAGAAGACTGAAGACACTAGAATACTCCCAGCTTCTATAAAGCCAACATCATTTTGATACCAAAAGCAGACAGGGACACAACCAAAAAAGAAAACTACAGAACAATATCTCTGATGAACATAGATGCTAAAGTACTGAACAAAATTCTAGCCAACCGGATATAGCAGTATATTAAAAAGATTGTTCATCATGACCAAGTGGGGTTTATTCCAAGGATACAAAGTTGGTTTAATATATGTAAATCAATCAAGGTGATCCACCACATCAACAAAAGCAAGACCAAAAACCACATGGTCATATCAATAGATGCAAAGAAATCCTTTGACAAAATACAACACCCCTTCGTGATCGAAACACTACAAAAAATGGGAATAGATGGGAAATTCCTGAAGATAGTGGAGTCTATATATAGCAAACCTACAGCCAACATCATACTCAATGGTGAAAAACTGGCAGCATTTCCATTCAGATCAGGTACTAGACAGGGCTGCCCACTATCACCATTACTATTCAACATAGTGTTGGAAATTCTTGCCATAGCAATCAGGCAGGAGCAAGGAATTAAAGGAATACAGATTGGAAGAGAAGAAGTCAAACTCTCCCTATTTGCAGATGACATGATAGTATACACAGAAAAACCTAAGGAATCCAGCAAGAAGCTTTTGGAAATCATCAGGCAATACAGTACGGTGTCAGACTACAAAATTAACATTCAAAAGTCAGTGGCATTCCCCTATGCAAACACTAAGTTAAAAGAAGTTGAAATCCAAAAATCAATTCCTTTTACTGCAGCAACAAAAACAATCAAATATCTAGGAATAAACCTAACCAAAGAAGTGAAAGACTTGTATACTGAAAATTATGAGTCACTACTCAAGGAAATTGAAAAAGACACAAAGAAGTGGAAAGATATTCCATGTTCATGGGTTGGAAGAATTAACATCATCAAAATGAATATACTACCTAGAGCCATATACAAATTTAATACTATCCCCATCAAGAACCAAACCACATTTTTTAGGAGAATAGAACAAATGTTTATCTGAAACCAGACAAGACCTAGAATTGCCAAAACAATCTTGAGAAGGAAGAACAGAACTGGAGGCATCACACTCCCAGATCTCAAACTGTATTATAGGGCCATTGTCATCAAAACTGCTTGGTACTGGAACATGAATAGACACACTGACCAGTGGAATAGAATTGAGAGCCCAGAAGTGAGCCCCCACACCTATGGATTCTAATCTTCACCAAAGATGCCCAGACTATTAAATGGGGAAAGCAGAGTCTCTTCAACAAATGGTGTTGGAAAAAAATGGGTTGAAACATGCAGAAGAATGAAACTGAACCACTGTATTTCACCAAACACAAAAGTAAATTCCAATTGGATCAAGGACTTGGATGTTAGACCAGAAACTATCTGATGCTTAGAGGAAAATCTTGGCAGAACTCTTTTCTGCATGAATTTTAAAGACATCTTCAATGAAACAAATCCAAGTACAAAGAAGACTAAGGCAAGCATAAACCCATGGGACTACACAGCAAAAGAAACCACTACCCAAACCAAGAGACCCCTCACAGAATGGGAGAAGGTCTTTACAGCCATACATCAGACAAGAGGCTAATAACCAAAATATATAAAGAGCTTGCCAAGCTCAATAACAAGAAAAAAAATTCAAAAATGGGGGGAGGACATGGACACAATATTCACCACAGAAGAGATCCAAAAGGTCGAGAAACACATGAAAAAATGATTGTCAGAGAAATGTAAATAAAGACAACAATGAGATACCACTTCACTCCTGTGAGAATGCCATACATCAGAAAAAGTAGCAGCAACAAAGCTCAAGGACTTGGTTCAAACTCTCCTGCAGGAGGGAAGGAAGCTTTGAGTAGTGAAGCAATACTGTAGGTCTCCCTCGCCCCAATCTTACCCTCCCCTCAATTTGTCTTAGCAAATATAAGGTTAAAAAAAAAGCATTAAAAAGTCTTTAAAACCTAATCTTCCAACACTTTTTTTTTTTTTTTTTGCCTGCTGGAGCATCACTCCTGCATGATTTCACTACTTCTGGCAGATCCACACCCCAGCCTCCAGCCCCTTTTAAATTTCAGATACAGAGAAACGGAGAGAGCACTTTCCAAAGAAATGTCCATTATTAGAGCCTAGTCTGGTGACCATGGTAGGTAACCAGACCAACATTTCTACTTTAGAAGGTGAGTTTATAATAAAGCAATGATAATTATTTTGTGTAGCTTGTAACTTGGTCCTGATCATATTCCTTACGCCAGTCCTTGTGTTTTGCACCACGTGCACTTAAGCCTCTGCGCTACCTGCCGACTCCCATTCTTTTCATGAAAAATCTTTTAATGATGATATTGTCTGAAATCTGTTTCACAGCATTAAAATGAAAGCTTTAACGGAAAACATGAAGACTAACGAAAGCATTATTATTCCAGCACATATTCTCCTGGGCCTTTGGTCTAGATTACTAAGGATCTACAATCTCCTGCTCACTGTTGTCTTCTCCCCACATTCATGGCTTTTAATTGTATCTTAGTCACCAAAAGATCTGGAGAATCCACAGTAACTGCTCACCTTAACTCTGTTAGCCCCCTCAACTGTCTCCTTTCCAGAAACAAATACCATACCAGCCCAAAGTTTCTAGAAATCCTTGAAGTGTTACAGCTTTCTTTCTTTTTTTTTTAATTTATAAAAAGGAAACACTGACAAAACCATAGGATAAGAGGGGTGCAACTCCACCCAATTCCCACCCCCAGACCTCCATATCCCATCCCCTCCCCTGACAGCTTTCCTAGTCTTTATCCCGCTGGGAGTATGGACCCAGGGTCATTGTGGATGCAGAAGGTGGAAGGTCTGGCTTCTGGAATTGCTTCCCCGCTGAACATGGGTGTTGACAGGTGGATCCATAGATCCATACTCCCAGCCTGTCTCTCTCTTTCCTTAGTGGGGTTCTGGGGAAGCAGGGCTCCAGGACATATGGTGGTTGTCTGTCCAGGGAAGTCTGGTCGGCATCATGGAAGCATCTGGAGCCTGGTGGCTGGGAAGAGTCAACATACAAAGCCGAGCACGTCGTCGAGTGTTGCCGCTTTCTGAGTCAGAGCGGTTGAGTCTGGCGTGCGCTCTTCACATGACCTTCTCAGAACTGACTGGTCTTTGGGGGCTTGTGAGAGGGAACAAATGCCTGACCTCCCCTGAGACCTTCAGAAGCGTTTCTCCCCTGTAAGACTTCAGCATGAGACTCATTCAGGACGAGAGGCAAGTTGTGGGAGGTGCAGCTCCCCAGCCTGGGCAGAGGCCTGTCACTTCTACACTGAGTCTGGAGGAGGTGGAGCCCAAGGCCGACCTGGCCTAAAGGCAGGTCCCTCCTCGACTCCTGGGCTGAGATGCCCCGAGCTCGGGGGCAGGGGAGCCGCCTCCTCACACAGCACACCCTAAAGGTGCCCGTTTCTCGTGCGTGACCCGTACGCGGCCTCCCTTTACAAGGCCGTAACTCGGGTCCTTGCAGGCTGGTAAGGGCCTTGCCTTTGAGCCCGAGCTGGCTATGAGAAGCAGGTGTGGCCTCAGAGCATGAATGAGGTGCACCTGGGGGTGATCAGCATGGCGTGAGTGTCACACACTCTCCTCACTGGGGCCTCCATGCTTCCCCCATGTTCCTAGTGGGTGGTGACCCGTCTGTCCAGTAGTGTGAACAGTAAACGAGCTCTCTCTGAAGCGCTCCTGGAGGTCGGTCCTTTCCTCCGTGCCTCACCCTCACTGCCGGTTCCTGGTTCCCTGTGTTGCTGCCGCTTCTCCTTTGGCCGGAGGACATTACAAGTGAGCAAAGATCTTACCTCGTGGGGCTGGATGGTGGTAAACCTGGTTGAGTGCACGTTATAACATGCAAGGACCTGGGTTTGAGCCCCCAGTCCCCACCTACAGGGGGAGAGCTTTGCAAGTGGTGAAGCAGGGTTACAGGTGCCTGCCTCTCTATCATCCACTCCCCTCTTCATTTCTGGCTGTCTCTATCCAATAAATAATAATCTTATCTTGTAACGGTAGTTCAGTTAACAACCCTGATAACACGCAAGTCTCACCTTGCACCAGTAGTTCAGTGTGACACCCTGATCGTGCCTGACGTCAATACACAAGCAGTCGTCACCTATCCCTGTATTCTCTGCCTATCTATTACAGATGGTGCAAATGGTAGCCAGTCCCATTCTGTTTTCTTTTCTTTTTTCTTTTTTTTGTCTCCAGGGTTATTGCTGGGGCTCAGTGCCTGCACCATGAATCCACTGCTCCTAGAGGCCATTTTCCCCTTGTTGTTGTTATTATTGTTATTATTGATATCACTGTTGTTGGATAGGACCGAGAGAAATGGACAGAGGAGGGGAAGACAGAGAGGGGGAGAGAAAGACAGACACCTGCAGACCTGCTTCACTGCCTGTGAAGCGACTCCCCTGCAGGTGGGGAGCCGGGGGCTTGAACTGGGATCTTTGAGCCGGTCCTTGCGCTTTGCGCCATGTGCGCTGAACCCGCTGCGCTACAGCCCGCCTTCCTCTCTGCCTATCTATTCCAGACCGTGCGAATGGTAACCAGTCCCTTTCTCTGCCCCATTTGTCAACCTGGAGCCTTTTTATTTCCAAGGAGACTGAGTTCTCCGTTGAAAGAGACCAAAGCTTCCTCCAGTGTGGTGGAGGCCTGGCAAACCCGAGTCCTGCACACGGCAAAGTAGCCTACGCCCAAGTGAGTTACCCCACGGCCCCCTCTGCTCACTTGCGTCAAGGCGGAATCAACTCAAGTCTCTCCACAAGGTTCCTCCCTCCAGGGCGCCTCACGGCCATGCACATTAGGGCTGGGGAGACAGTACAGCGACTATGCAAAGGACTTAATGCTTGATGTCGGGGGCCCCAGGTTTTCAGCCTTCAGTCCGGAAGCAGATGTGGCACAGAGTCCCCCAGCCTTGCCCACATCCACCGCTGCCACCAACCTGGGGGATGAGGACGGCCTCTCAGCATAATGGTCTCATCCCGACTTCCCTCACCAGCACACTCGTGCTGACTGCTCAGTGGGCTGCACCACCTGTCCTGTCCTGTTCCTGCATAGACACCTGCAGACCTGCTTCTCCACTCGTGAAGTGACACCCGGCCCCCGCAGGTGGGGAACTGGGGGCTCGAACAAAGACCCTTGTGCTTTATACTATGTGTGCTTAGCCCGGCATGCTACCATCTGGCCCCCAAAATTCGTATTTTCTTTCACTTAGTCTTGTTTTGGTTCCGTGATATTCGAGCTAGTGGGATCACTGTATCTGTCTGCTCTCCTACGGCCTAGCACTGGTCCTGTCAGTGAGCGGCTGAGCGGCATGAAGCAACACGGGCCTGGGGAAGTGTTCTGTGACTGAGAAGACACGGAACAAAGTGGGGGCAGCGTAGGCGGTCCAAAGTAATGACTTCTAAACCACTTCGACCACACGCCAGGGTGAGAAATAAGCAAATACAATTTGTATCACAGCTCAGTATGTGGACGTGTTTGCTGGAGTTCCAGAAGTCTCTCGTGACTAGGAGGCCACAATGCCAACACTGAGGAATAGCAAAGTAGAAAGGCCAAGGCAACTCTGGGTCCTCATACCTGTGGATAACATCAGCACTGACTCACTTTCAAGAACCCAGTTATACTTCAACTTCAAAGTCTGAAAAAGTGAAACCAGTGCTGTGGAGCGAGATTCAAATGAAAGCTGAAGTGATGTTCTAGAAAAATCACTAGTCCATTTAAAGTAAGATGGTGGGGAAACTATTTTCAGTTACTTCAAAGAACAGCTGCAGGTGTTGGGTACAGAAATGAGTCTGGGTCTCTGGCAAATGCAACCCTCTGTTCCGCCACCTGACGGACGACAGCCTTTGTTCAGGCCTCTGACTCCTCCTGCTTTCCCTGCGCTACGATTTCTTCTACCTTCTCTTGCCTATTTGAAAATACGCCAAATCATGAAATAGTCCTTTTCATGAAAAGTTAGAAGGTGTTTGAGTGAGCTAAGTAAGTTCACAACTGTAATAAAAATGAGACATCACAAGTAAAAACTGTTTTAAAAGCATACAAAAATTTCTTTCATTTTTGAGAACAAGTGTTTCCTAGCTATTTAACACTACAAAACAGTTTATTTTACTCTACTGTTAATCGTTTTTTGATTTTGTCAGCTTGTCATGTTCTAGAAAAATGTAAAATATTCAGCAATGTGTAGCTTAAAATAAATACATCAAAACTATTAAATAAATTTAAACTGTGAATAAGCTGTAATTTAAAATATTAGACGCAACAGTTTCATATATAATCCAAACTGTACATAATTCACCTCGATGCTTCTGAACAAATAGAAGCTCACATCTGTACTATTTCTACAAAATGCCTTTATAATATATTATCGTTTCCTATTCAAGACATGGAAGATAAATATTACTCTTATTTCACAGATGGAAATACACCCAGACATTACTTAGTCTTTAGCCACTATATAATACATAGCCCTGAGACTTTATATCTGCAAAGAGTTTAATAATGCAAATATCACACATATTTCTATTTCTATCACCATTTTCAAGTTTCCATTTTCTTAACAAAAGAAAACAATAAAAAAAAGTTTTCCTTAAGCTAATAATAAAAGTGAGAAATATCATGAAGACAATCATATACTAATCCAGTGAGTGAGATCTAAAAACGGCAAAGACTAATTTGGAAACTGAAGTCATTGTTACTGGTACAAGACACCAGCTGTCAGAATCCCACTCAAGTGAGCACTTTTTGTTTTCTTTCCCCATCTTCTCTCTCCCCAAGTACCCTGTATCATTTAGATTAATAGCCCTTCACCTTTCCTTCTCGTTATCTCTAGACCTCGACAACATCTCTCTACAGTAGATGAGCTCGTATGCAATGACAGAAAAAGCTTAGTTCCAACATGAACTTCCTAGCAAAAGACTGAGAAAAAAGTGTGTGTGTGTGTGTGCGTGTGTGCGCGCGTGTGTGTGCGCGCGCGTGCCAGTAACTGGCAGGGCAGTGGCATCTGCACTCACAGCACTGCACTACAGTTCTCTAGCCTCGTGGGGCTGGCTGCCAGCGCAGAGGAGAACTATGGCTGACTGTGAACTGTGCTCCAATCACTGGCTCAATGAATCACTATTTCCGATGTTATAATATTTTTATTGCATCGAGGACATTGTTGGTAAACAGCTCAAGTTTGAGGCTGTGACTGGGTCGGTCGTTTTACTAGAAATCAGATTCCTCCGGCGCTGCTCCATTGCCAGCAATGAAACTACAAATGCCAGCACACTGAGTATTTCAATACCGTACTCAATGGTTCACATCTAAATATTTCAGCTATGAAACAAACCAAATGCAAATGTTTAATATATAGTACAAGTCAACAGATTCTTCACAGAAGAAAATAATGAAAGACTAATTCTCTACAGCATGTCACCTGTCCTTTACTTCTTCAGTGTCACTGAGATTATTTCAAGAGTAGCAGAATGTATGCACCTTACCCATGTGTCCTCAGCATTTCTGTGCCTGTGCTCTAGAGGGAATAAGTAGGGACTCAGATTGTTCCGAGAAGCCTTTGAGGCTTAATGAAGTACATGGAGACAAGGACAAGTGGACATTAAAGTCAAGTCATTTGTGGTTACATGAATTTTGCTTACATGGCTAGTTGTTTATATGGGTCTTATAAATGACAAGATAAAAATAAGGTCTAAGTTCACCCTTGACCTGTGAACTTTAGTCCACTCACAGCCTAACTTGATTCAGCCACTATTTATTAGTTTAACAAATGGTTGTTAAAAGCTTCAAACCGTACTTTTTACACATTTCTGAATCATGAGGAGATAAACTGTGACATAATTCCCTCATGCCAATTTTTTCTCTTTTTCTTTTTTTTTTTTAAGGGAAAAGTCCTGCATAAAATAAGTTTCCAACTCTTTTTACGAAAAATCCTTAAATCGTGTACACTATGACTGACTTTCACTCAACAGTCCCTTTTACCCAAGGCACATTTCCTGGTGCATCTTTTTGAGGTTTAGTTTCCAGGAAGTTTTCAGCAAACCTTTCTCTTGCTTTATCCCAGTTCTTTTTGCTCTTGCTTTGGAGAAGATGAACTTCTTCAATGGATGACAGCTTGCCCGTCCCCAAGCCTGCATGTGTCCGCCGGAGTTGGAGCTGGATCTGTTAGCCAAAGTGAAGCAGAGGACTTTACTAGAGCGAGCGCCTGCGGACAGGAAACTCTGTGCTGCCCACTCTGGCACTTCAGCTATCATTCACTGATTTAGACAAGACTGACACAAGTCAAGTCTGTCAAATGCACCAGGAATACAGACCAATGCACACAGTATTATATACAGAACTTGAACTTTCTACACTGTATTGTCTGTTAATAAATATGGTTCTAGAGAAAAGAATACTCATCACTAAATTTCACTGAAATGCTACATCGTCTATCCTACTCTAAGCAGAAGTACAAGCAACACACATATTTGAACATAATGTCCTAGTCTCACTAAGTGAGCTAGCGGATGAAACACTGAGTCATAAAGAACACCCATCTGTTTATTTTCCTAACAAGAGGGCAGGACTTCTCATTATTCTAAGAACCAATTACAGCGATGGGTTCCTTGAGCCTGAGACACGTCAGGTACCATGTCACACCCCTGAAAGACAATTCTTACTATTCTGAGTTTTACACAACAGTGAGGGCCGAACCTGTCCTAAGTCCTAGAGTTTATAGGGATACAGTACATTCTGACTATAAAACCCAAGTTCTTCCCATTCCACTTCAGTGAGAGATAAAAATAATCATTTGTCCATTTTTCTTTAGGTACCAATAAATCAGTCAAATTGATTTGCAGTGGTGATAGCCTGCAAGTCTTTGATGAAAGGCAACTGGAACCTCCAATGAGCCACAGGGCTGCAGAAACCACTGTACTGTGTCCGACATCATTCTCTCTACTTGCTCTGACTCTTGAACCTACACCGTATTCTCTAGCTAACGATCGGCTTGTCTGTGAGGGAGACTACCGTGACTGTTCTTGAATGTATAACGTCAGGTATAACAAGGAAGTCAATAAAAACAACTAAAAAGCATAGAAGCAGCTTTGGTCCAGGAAAAGATTAAAGGAAGAAATGTCGACTCTTCCCAGAAACAGCACACGTTCACCCAGTCGTTGTGCATGTTGTGCACAAGAGGAGTGCCTGGTTTTGTCTGCCGTGAGATTGCAGCTGGGGTGGACTAGGAGCATGAGCAGCACCTGCTGTAAGAGTCAAGAATAAAGAGAAGAAGGCGCGAGTCTGACTTACCGGGGTTTTCATGCCTCCACCGTCCTTCCCGAGGCCTTCCCCTTTCCTCCAGCCCATTTTCTCCAACATCTTCCGACCTTTGTTGCTATCGGTAATTTCACTTTAAGAAAAATGAAGATAACAGATGACTTCTAAAAGAGCCTTTAGGCCACGTTTAGAATTAATGAATCTAATGTAATGGGTGCGACTACTTTAGAAAACTGTTAATAAACTAGAAAATATGCAAATCCCGCCCCTTATATGCTGGCTAACAGAAATGTGTACAACACGCATAGAATGCACAAGAAAAGACAAGCACGAGACAGCTTTGGAAGCAAATTGCTAACAGCTACAAGTAGGAAATTGCTCAACTATCCACTAATGGTTAAATCATAGCATAGGCAAGTACAGGAATAAATATAGCAATTTCAGTACAACGTAACTAAAACAAGAACATAGGAACAAAATAAATAAATTATCCTATTAACTTTAAATGAAAAAGTGAGTGTGGGCTGGGCAACAGCGTAACAGTTACGCAAAGGACCTGCACGCCGCGAGGCTCCAAAACCCCAGGTCTAAGCCTCTAGCACCATCATAGGCCAGAGCTGGGCAGCACTCTGGTTATGAAAAAAAGGAAAAGGAAGAAGCTATCTTGGGTCCTTGGGTACTGCAGCTTGTGTTCTCCGCCAGAGGTGCAACCACCCAGCCCTGACAGATTTAAACTTTCAACTCGGAATGTAGATCCTAAGAAAGAAAAACAATGTCACTAATACATCAGTTAATGCAGAAATGTGGTCATGTGCAGGCCTCAGAAGCACATTTTGTGTGTGTGTGTCTCTGCTTTTACTAAAAGAAGAAAACTGAATCAAAGGGAAAAAAAACAGTATTTTATGATCAAGAAGAATAAAAGTACCTGTGCACTGAGTTTTAAATAATTGTTCACACCAATTTCCTAGTGTCTCAGGCTTCTGCATCTATAGTATGCAAAAGTATGCTCACTGATACCAGTGGGCAGAACGCTAGTTATGCATGTCTACGTGTAGTCAAGCGTATGTATCCACACATACGGCCAGCAATTTTCCAAGGAATGATTCTAACAGTAGAGGGAGAGGAAACAGATGTAACCCTCCATTTTGCACGGAGTCCTTATTTGAAAGGGTCCCTGTAAGACCAGATGATGTCATGAGTTAGGTCACCTAGTAATGCTGAAAGCTGCTGACCTTCCCTACTCACCAATGCACAGACACAGGGGCATCATCTCTTTGGAAAGTCCCTTCACTTCCGATCTGTTCTCTGCGCTTCCCAGCTCTGTCTTTGTATTTTGGATTCTTCAACGCCTTTTCATCTTCATAGTCTGTATTCTTCATAACATTGAATGCCCATTGAGGAGAACAAAGGTGACACACAAAAATGTGATGTTTGCTTATCTGCCTTCCTTAGCAAATTACTGACAACAGAAAGCACACTTCTGCACGCAAGTGGAAAGCTGGCAGCCAGTTCCCACACTCTTAGGAACCATAAAAACACTGAGCACGTGCGCTTTACATAGACATTCCATATCTAGTCTTAAGAAGAGGTCTCTAGAACTTTTAGTTTTAGGTTTCTATCTATGATCTATTTTGGCCATCATTTGAAAATGTTATAAAATGAAAATGAAAAATACGTATCTTTGTTTTGCTTTTGCAAATGGCCAGCTATTTCAGCACCACTGTGGAAAAAAGCCAATCCTTTCTCTTCCAAATGGTCCTTCCATCACTGCTGTGCATGTGTGTCTAATTCTGGGGGTATGTTCTGCTATCTTAATCTGTCTTTCTCGGTGACAAGCTCTACTGTTGTGATTACTGTACATTCTCAGAAATCTTAAAGCTAAGCAGTATTACTTTTAAAGTTAGTTTCTGAAAACCAGAAGTGGCTATTTAAATGTAGGAAATCATTTTTACTCCAAAAAGAGCAGGTGTTAAGGTAAACAGTAAATAATAGAAACTAAATATGTAATTGCACATGTAACCTCAAAATCATCTGTATTTTTAAGAGACTTTTACTTCACATGAGACCTACGGACTAGGCCAGGACAGCACTCAGCTACGGGGGTCTAGGGACTAGGTCAGGACAGCACTCAGCTATGGGGGTCTAGGGACTAGGCCAGGACAGCACTCAGCTACGGGGGTCTAGGGACTAGGCCAGGACAGCACTCAGCTATGGGGGTCTAGGGACTAGGCCAGGACAGCACTCAGCTACGGGGGTCTAGGGACTAGGCCAGGACAGCACTCAGCTACGGGGGTCTAGGGACTAGGCCAGGACAGCACTCAGCTATGGGGGGGTCTAGGGACTAGGCCAGGACAGCACTCAGCTATGGGGGTCTAGGGACTAGGCCAGGACAGCACTCAGCTATGGGGGTCTAGGGACTAGGCCAGGACAGCACTCAGCTATGGGGGTCTAGGGACTAGGCCAGGACAGCACTCAGCTATGGGGGTCTAGGGACTAGGCCAGGACAGCACTCAGCTATGGGGGTCTAGGGACTAGGCGAGGACAGCACTCAGCTATGGGGGTCTAGGGACTAGGCCAGGACAGCACTAAGCTATGGGGGTTTAGGGACTAAGCCAGGACAGCACTCAGCTACAGGTCTAGGGACTAGGCCAGGACAGCACTCAGCTACAGGTCTAGGGACTAGGCCAGGACAGCACTCAGCTATGGGGGTCTAGGGACTAGGCCAGGACAGCACTCAGCTATGGGGGTCTAGGGACTAGGCCAGGACAGCACTCAGCTACAGGTGTAGGGACTAGGCCAGGTCACTCAGCTACAGGGCTGCCCATGTTTGCACAGGCACCTCAGGCGGCAAGGCCTGTACTCTACCAGTGAAGCTATTTTCCTGGCCACTCAGAATCATCCTAAATGACTCTTTGTACACAGAGGATGGAAGGATTGCTGCGTGTTTAAAGGCATTCCTATTCAAAGCCAGATGTACGACTGAACACACCTAGTAATAGTTAATGTCCTTACCTGCAAGCCATATTTTACTCGTATTTTCTTTAATTCTTTTCTTCTTTCCAATTCCTTCTCCTCCTTACTCAGTGTTGGACCAACTAAACAGAAAAAGAAAAAGAAAAAAGGTAAGTTGCTGTTGCTGCTTTGTGACCAAAGCCCACTCAGCTCTGGCGACTGCTGGTGCTAGGGGTCACGCCTGTGACCACTGTGTGAAAGGCCTGTGTGCTCCCACTACAGTCTCTCTGGCCCAAGGGAGAAAAGATTTCTACTAGTCAGACGTCACTGAAATAAAATTCACACTACCATCTGTAATATAAAGTTCACAGTATGGGCATCCCACCTGCAGACTAAGCAACAGTTTAAGTATGTCATTAAAAGATTTAGAGGAGTTTTAGGATTTTGTTAACTAAAATTGATGTGAAATCTACCAAAACAGAAAGACGACAGGAATGTGACATTATAGATGTCCGAAGGAACTGGGGGCAAGATGCAGGCGGTGAGGTGACTTGCCCGGGAGAGAGTGTGGCACCACGCAAAGCCCGGGGTGAGACACAGTCTTGATATTAGTGATCAGATTTCAAAAGGAAGCCAGTCTTTTATGTCATAATTATTCTTCTAAAAATTTATTATTTTAAATTGACACCTCAGTTAACACTAGGGCTTGGTACCAGCACCACCAATCCACCACTCCCAGTGGCCATTTTTTTTCTGTTTTCCTTTCTATTTGATAAGACAGAAATTGAAAGGCTGGGGGGTGGGGAGAGAGGGGGAGAGAAGGGAGAAAGACACCTGCAGGCCTGCTTCACTGCTCACTCGTGGGGAGCGTGGATCGGGAGCGCGGGCTTGAACCTGGGTCCTTGGACATGGTAGCATGTGCTCAACTGAGTCTGCCACTGCCTGGCCTGTCTATTCTTCTGAAGAACATCTAGCTGTGTCTGCTGCCTCTACATCCTGAAGTTACAATGGCAAACTCACTACCTAGAACATTTAGCTGTGTGTGCTGCCTCTACATCCTGAAGTTACAATGGCAAACTCACTACCTAGAACACTTAGCTGTGTCTGCTGCCTCTACATCCTGAAGTTACAATGGCAAACTCACTACCTAGAACATTTAGCTGTGTGCTGCTGCCTCTACATCCTGAAGTTACAATGGCAAACTCACTACCTAGAACACTTAGCTGTGTGTGCTGCCTCTACATCCTGAAGTTACAATGGCAAACTCACTACCTAGAACATTTAGCTGTGTGCCTCTACATGCTGAAGTTACAGTAGCAAACTCACTACCTAGAACATTTAGCTGTGTGTGCTGCCTCTACATCCTGAAGTTACAGTAGCAAACTCACTACCTAGAACATTTAGCTGTGTGCTGCCTCTACATCCTGAAGTTACAGTAGCAAACTCACTACCTAGAACATTTAGCTGTGTGTGCTGCCTCTACATCCTGAAGTTACAATGGCAAACTCACTTCCTAGAACATTTAGCTGTGTGTGCTGCCTCTACATCCTGAAGTTACAGTAGCAAACTCACTACCTAGAACATCTAGCTGTGTGTGCTGCCTCTATACCCTGAAGTTACAGTAGTAAACTCACTACCTAGAACATTTAGCTGTGTGCTGCCTCTACATCCTGAAGTTACAGTAGCAAACTCACTGCCTAGAACATTTAGCTGTGTGCTGCCTCTACATCCTGAAGTTACAGTGCCAAACTCACTACCTAGAACAATTAGCTGTGTGCTGCCTCTACATCCTGAAGTTACAGTAACAAACTCACTACCTAGAACATTTAGCTGTGTGCTGCTGCCTCTACATCCTGAAGTTACAGTAGCAAACTCACTACCTAGAACATTTAGCTGTGTGTGCTGCCTCTACATCCTGAAGTTACAGTAGTAAACTCACTACCTAGAACATTTAGCTGTGTGCTGCCTCTACATCCTGAAGTTACAATGGCAAACTCACTACCTAGAACATTTAGCTGTGTGCTGCCTCTACATCCTGAAGTTACAGTGCCAAACTCACTACCTAGAACATTTAACTGTGTGCTGCCTCTACATCCTGAAGTTACAATGGCAAACTCACTACCTAGAACATTTAGCACATCCTGAAGTTACAGTAGCAAACTCACTACCTAGAAAAGTTCTCAAATGCATGTCATTTCTTAGGAGCCTTCTCTGACATGCTGCTTGGGACAGAAAAGCATCTCAGTTCAATTTATCGGTTCAACAGGAAGCTAGTAACTAAACCTATTTTTCTAGAACACTCACTCGGTGAACTACAGAGAAAGGCTAGTCATGTCCCCACACGACACTGTCTCACATACCGAGAGAGTCGTCTTTTTTATCAAGGCGCAGGTGAGCTCTGACCTGCCCTGGTTCACAGCCGTCACAGGTGTCACTGCCAGGATGAATGTGAAAGGATAACACAGTCTCTCCAATCTTCACCTCATCTCCATGCTCCAGTACGTATGGGTCACACTTGGTTTTGGGCTAGAGGGGGAAAGCATAAAATAGAAACCCAAGGTGGTTACAGAGTACTACTAGGTCTATTGTTAGTAGTGTCTAGCTATTACAAAAATACTCTAAATGATTTTCCGTAAAAGATGCCGGGACATACATGTAAAGATTCCACAACTTGACAGATGATTCAGAGTATTGTACTAGCAGAGAAGATAGCTGAGCAGAGCGGTTTCTAGTTTTCACATTTCTATTGAAAGATGAAGCATTAGTAAAAGCAGTTGTGGGCGTTTACATCTGCTTGTTCCAATAATTTAGTTTTATTTCAATGTTTAAACTGAGACTAAGCCCTCCCTCCCTTCCCAGCATATCTTTTTTTTTTGTTTTTTTTGGCCTCCAGGGTTATTGCTGGGACTCGGTGCCTGCACCATGAATCCACTGCTCCTGGAGGCCCTTTCCCCCCCCTTTTGTTACCCTTTTTTTTCCCGTTGTTGTGGCTATTATTATTGTTGTTATTAATGTCATCATTGTTGGATAGGACAGAGAGAAATGGAGAGAAGAGGGGAAGACAGAGAGGGGGAGAGAAAGACAGACACCTGCAGACCTGCTTCACCACCTGTGAAGCGACTCCCCTGCAGGTGGGGATCCAGGGGCTCGAACCGGGATCCTTATGCCGGTGCTTGTGCTTCGCGCTACATGAGCTTAACCTGCTGTGCTACCGCCCAAGGTCCTTCCCAGCATTTCTTATTCCATGCCTGGTACTCTGCTGTTGTTGAGAGTTAGGGTCTTAGACAAGCAGACGTACAGCTTGCTTGCAGTTTAACAAAACGTCATGAGTTTATATGGAGCTGCTGGGCAAGGCATGACATGTTTCTTCTGTTTCTCTATGCAAAAGTGTGTCGTAACTTTTCCAATGATCCAATAAAAATACAGAAAGGCTGGCCCATACAGTAGTCACAATACACTTAGTGAGTAGCCTCACAATGCTTTACTCCCTGAAAATAAAGCCTATAGATGTAAGTAAGAGTCAGACCTCACGAGTCATGTTTTATCCACTGACAATACATTTTTAGCGCATTTCAGAAATCTCTTCCAAATTAACACTCTGGGCTTGAACACTGATCTGAACCACACGATATGTACGACTGGGCCTTTCTGAACAAAAAGCTCCAGCTGTCTGCAAGTAATTGGCTCACACACGCTCACCTGAAGAATTTGCTTTCCGTTAACAATCGTCCCGTTTTGACTGCCTTGATCTACAAGGACATAGCTCTGCAAATCGTGATCGAAATAAATTTCTGCATGAAACTGAAAGTGGAAAAAAAAGTTATAATGCAGCATTACACTTAAAAAAATCAGGGAGCAATTTCCCTAGATGCACTGTTCTTCAGTCTCTGAAAATGTGTTTGGCATTTTCATCAGGGAGTCAGGGTATCACGCTGACTGAGCAGTGACATTTTCACGCAGTTAGAGACAGACAGACACCACAGCACCAGGGCTGCCCCATATCTCAGAACCTCCAGAAGCAGCCAGGCACATGGAAAGGCACACCTTCTGCCCCGTGTGCTCTGGTCCTGCTCATTTCTGACCCCATTCCTCTGAATACAGAAGTACTAACTGCTTCGAGTAGAAACACAGAAGCTACAGAGGAAAGGCTGCCTAGATAGAGTTCTTAACTATTAGCTTTCTACTTTTTACACTATAGTTGAGACTATATTAGGTGCAATTTGAAATTGATTTTCCATCTAATGCAATGATCCGTCCCATTATAAATTATTCCTAAGAAACTTAGTCCATACTCCCAAAGGGGGAGAAAGGTTAGGGGAAGAAGACCAGAGGGCTCTGAACCCCAATCTCATCAAGGCCCAGAGAGAGAAAAGGAAAAGAAGAGAAAGGGCCAGTGACAGGTAAAGGTGCGACTCAGAAAGGGAGGCAGGCAAAGGTGCGACTCAGAAAGGGAGGGCCAGTGACAGGTAAAGGTGCGACTCAGAAAGGGAGGGCCAGTGACAGGTAAAGGTGCGACTCAGAAAGGGAGGGCCAGTGACAGGTAAAGGTGCAACTCAGAAAGGGAGGGCCAGTGACAGGTAAAGGTGCGACTCAGAAAGGGAGGGCCAGTGACAGGCAAAGGTGCGACTCAGAAAGGGAGGGCCAGTGACAGGTAAAGGTGCGACTCAGAAAGGGAGGGCTAGTAACAGGTAAAGGTGCAACTCAGAAAGGGAGGGCTAGTAACAGGTAAAGGTGCGACTCAGAAAGGTCAGGCAGCGGAGTCCTGGCCAAGCGCTCACATTACAGTGCGCGAGGACAACCCAGGTTCAAGCCCCTGGTCCCCATTTGCAGGAGGAAAGCTTCAGGAGTGTTAAAGCAGGGCTGCAGGTGTCTCTCTGCCTCTCTACCTCCCCTGTCCCTCTCAATTTCTCCGTCTCTATCCAATAATAAAAGGAAGACAATGTTAAGGCCATGGGGGGGAGAGGGGGACAAAAATGTACTAATCACCCCCATCTGCGGCCTTGGGAGAACAGCTGCGCTTTCCACTGGAGGGACTGGGGACACAGAGCTCTGGTGGGGCAGCGAGGTGGGATTAGACACGTCATCTCCTAATTTTGTAAATCAATATTAAATCACTCATGAAATATTTAAAAATTCTTTTTATAAAAGATGATTTGATATATACTAAGGCCAACTTCTCAGAGAAGTCTTCAGATACTTAAAATTTAGAACTAAGTACTTAGTGATACACAGCAATACAGACCCAGAAACGCAAGTCGTAGAAATAAGACAACTTTACAGTGTGAAAGGAAGACAAGGACAGAGGCCGCTCAAGCAGAGAATGCTGAGGCAAGAACAGCTCAATCCGCTAAAAGCACATATCACCAAGCACAAGGACCCGGGTTTGAGCCCCACTCCCCCCCCCCCCCCAGGAGGTGCTAGTGAGCAGGCCTGAGGTCTTTCTCTCCTCTTCTGCTTTCAATCTCCCCTCCTCTCTTTCTCTGTCCTTTTTTTTTTTTTTTGCCTCCAGGGTTATTGCTGGGGCTTGGTGCCTGCACTACAAATCCGCTGCTCTTGGAGGCTATTTTTCCACTTTTTGCCCTTGCTGCTTATTGTTGTTGTTGGTATTATTGTTGTCGTTGTTGGACAGGACAGAGAGAAATGGAGAGAGGAGGGGAAGACAGAGAGGGGGAGAGAAAGAAAGACACCTACAGACCTGCTTCACCGCCTGTGAAGCAACTCACCCTGCAGGTGGGGAGCGGGGGGCCCGAACTGGGATCCTTATGTTCCATGTCCTTGCACTTTGCACCACATGCGCTTAACCCGCTGCGCTACCGCCCAACCGCCTGTACTATCTAAATTTTTTTAAGTGGGGTAAAAGAAATGGCCACTGGGAGTGGTGGATTCCTAGTGCCAGCGATGAGCCCCAACAATAATCCTAGTGGCAATAAAAAAAGAGTATCTGTGGCTAGAATGTCTGGGTTTATCTCTACTTATAATTTAAGTTATAATTGTGAGCCTACTGTCTGTTTTGAAAACTTGGCAGTTCTTTTCACTGAACCCAATATAGGCTCAACTAAACAGCTAAAAGAGAAAGTCTTGGGTGACCAAGAATAGGGTTTGTTTCTTTCTTTCTTTTTTTTTTTAATATTTATCTCTTAATGAGAAACATAGGAGAGAGAAAGAGCCAGATGTTAATCTGGTCCACGTGCTGCCGGGGACTGAACTCAGGACCTCATGCTTGACAGTCCGGTGCTTTATCCACTGCACCACCTCCCGGACCCCGGTTTGTTTCTTTTTAAGGAAATACTGACTTACAGGGTGGCTGGTGTTACACAGAAGTACAGTTCTGTATTTTCTCTCTCCCTCCCCCCTTTCTTTTGCCTCTAGGGTTATTGCTGGGGCTCAGTGCCTGCACTGTGACTCCACTGCTCCTGTGGCCATTTTTTTCTCTCTCCAACTTTACTGGATAGGAGAGAAATTGAGAGGGTGGAGGAGACAGCGAGGGGTAGAGACAGACACCTGTAGACCTGCTTCACCACTGTGAAGCAACCCCCCTGTAGGTGGGGAGCCGGGGACTCGAACTGGGGTCCTGGTGCGGGTCCTTATGCTTCGCACCGTGTGCTTAACCCTGTGTACCACCGCCCGGTCGCAGTTCTTTATTTTCCCGAACCATATGTTAGCACAGCTCAGCCTCCACCAAACCGCCTGAGTTGCCAGATGTGCTGTACTCAAAGCAGCCACCTTTGAGACTGGCTGCCTGTTAGCCCGGGATAGATGCACTAAACAAAGTCTACTTTGAGAGTAGCTTGACTTCAGGGCCGATTCATTTTTGAACTGTTAGGTCGTAAAGCTGAGTATTCCACCCAGTAACGGTCTGTTAAATGTTCACTACTTTTATACCTAAACTAACCATGCTTTCTGTTCGTGTTCCAAATAGTTAGAAAATAAAAATACTTCAGCTTCTCGAAGCTGTGATGAAAAATTCTTTTCTTAAGCACGAGAGTAAAAAGTCTGCATCACTGTCATTGTGATTACCTTGATCTCAACTTTACTACCAACCTTTCTACTGAGCTGGCCTAAGCCTACTCTCACTACCATGGTGATGATGCAAGGAGGCGAGATTCGAAAGGCCAGAGAGCTCACCTTACTAACACCGACTTCAGGAATCCGGACCGTATGTTCCATGTCTTTTTCTCTGTAAAGTAAAAGTCCTTTAATTATTTCTGAAACCTATATAGATACAGTAATTACAGTAACATGGAAGGGGTTTTTTTATGCTTGAGTTGTATCTTTTATATTATCTTTTCTTTGTGGGGAAATTAATGGTTTACAGTTGACAGTAAAATGCAGTAGCTGGTCCATGTGTCACATGTCTCAGTTTCCCACATCATCCTCTAACCCCCCACCTAGGTCCTCCTCCGCCATCCTGTTCCAGGACCTGAAGCCCCCCCTCCGACCCCCAGAGTCCTTTAATTTGGTGCAGTACACTGAAGCAGTTTCTTTTTAAAGACAGACACTGAGAGACAGAGAGATAGCTAGAGTAAGAGACCACAGCACCAAAGCTTCCTCCAGTGTGGTGGTGGCGGCCAGTGCACATGGCAGACATCACACTGTCCAAGTGAGGGTTTCGCTGCCAGAAAGGATTTTTAAAAGGCTGTTAAATACGCTTCCCTCTGCTGCATTAAGTCGAATTTCCTTGGCCTACTCTAAACGTTCTGTCTGAAGGAAGCGCACAGGAACTTTGTTTAGTGCATCTATCCCGGGCTAACAGGCAGCCAGGTCAGAGCCAGAATCCTTTATATTCACATCACACATTCATCCCAGATCTGACGACTATGTTGCTCTTTCTAGGAGAGTACAGTATTCTTTAAGAACTTAGTATTAAGACACTACATATATCTGAGTGAGTATCTTTCCTACTGGGAAGAAAGAAGGCATCCTCTACTCACAGGTAAAAGGTACCTCTCTGCCAAGATCACTGTGAGCTACAACGGAGTGAAGGAAGAGCAGAGAAGGAGAGGAGACCGATACTGGCTTCAAGTAGGCAAGTGATGCCGCTTTGTGGAAGTCATCCCCAAGGCTCTGCGTCTTTACATAGGAACTTTCCTTTTGGGACTGTAAATTTAATCCCCTACTGACTCATAAAAACAAGTAACCAAATTTAGGTGTAACCCAACTTTTTTTAAATTGTATTTATTTTCTTAATTTGACAGGACAGAGAGACTCTGAGAGAGAAAGAGTGATAGAAGAAGAGAGAGAGAGAGAGGTACCTGCATCCCTGCTTCACCACTTGTGAAGCTTTTCTCCTGCAGGTGGGGGCTGGGGGCTTGAACCTGGGTCCTTGTGCATGGGAACACATATACTTAACCAGGTGTGCCACCGCCTGGCCCCTGTGCCCAGACTTTTTAAGTAGAAGAGGAACACACCTGCTATTTTCCATACACAGTAAGAACTGTTCAAGAAATACACAATCCACCAGCACAATAAAGGAAGTAAAGAAACGAAGTGATACTGAATATTTACCTTCCAATTGTAGCAGAGTTTACGGCTGTGATGATAAAAAGTGATCCTGTCTGCAACACTGGCGACCTAATCACAATTATTCTAATACACGGGGGCCAAATTTTTTCTTCATCTATCAAGAAAATGGATAAATTTAGTTGCTGTGGGAAGAAAACAGGAATGTCTAGGGATGAACAGAAGGCATTTGCAGAAGTAAAATGTATTAACCAAAACTTTTAATTTAAAAGTAAGCTTTCTACAGCCGAGCGCGGCCCGGCTGGGAGTGTGCAACCCCGCACACTTTTAGGAAGCTCACTCCCTCATGAGGAAGGTGTGGTCTCTTCACACTCAAAAATACTGTAAGACGATATTCATTCTTTTTAATTTTCCAGGACAGAGAGCAACTGAGAGAGAAGGGGTGACAGAGAGAGCCCTGCAGCACTACTTTCCCTGCAGGTGGAGACCCGTGGCTTGAAGTGGGGTCCTTACTCATGATGATGTGTGAGCTCAACTGGGTGCTACCATCCAGCCCCAGTAAGTACCATTAAAAAATTTTTTAATTTATTTAAAAAAGGAGACATTAATAAAACCATAGGATAAGAGGGGTACAACTCCACACAATTCCCACCACCAGAACTCCGTATCCCATCCCCTCCCCTGATAGCTTTCCTATTCTTTATCCCTCTGGGAGTATGGACCCAGGGTCATTGTGGGATGCAGAAGGTGGAAGGTCTGGCTTCTGTAAGTACCATTTTTAAGTAAAAAAAAGCAAACTCCTTAAATTCAACTATGCAACATACAAATTAAGCTAGGCTTAACACTTTATCAGCTTAGAGTAATCAACTTAGAGGTATCTAGTATCCATGGTATTATTTTTTTAAGTTTTACCTCCTTCCTTCCTTCCTTCCTTCCTTCCTTCCTTCCGCCACCAGGATTATCACCAGGGATTAGTTTTGGCACTACAAACCCCCTGCTCCCAGCAGCCATATTTTTCTTTTTCCACTTATATTTCTTATTATCTTTGATAGGAAGGAGAGAAACTGACAGAAGAGGAGACAGAGGAAGAGAGAGAAAGACAGACACCTGCAGACCTGCTTCACTACTCGTGAAGCGTCTCTCCTGCAGGTGGGGAGCTGGGGGCTCCGCCCCGGCACTGGGCCAGGTGATGTGTGTGCTCACTGGGTATGCCACTGCCCAGCCCCTGTGCCTGACTTCTCTTTTTGAAGGTCTTTACATTTGAAATATTCCAAACAAACAATTCCATTTTTAATTTAAAAAAAAAAAAATGGCTTGGAGAAACAGCCTGATAGCTATGCAAAAGACCGATGTCTGAAGTCCTGAGGTCCCAGGTTCAATCCCCAATATCACCACACACCAGAGCTGAGCAGTGTTCTGGCCTCTCTGTGTATTTTTATATCTTTCACTAGAAATAAGTAAGCAGTAAAGTATTCTTTTAAAACTAATTAACACTTTTCCAAAAACAAAACAGAAATTCAATACTGTCTGAACTTGTGGATTTAAAAATGCGTTGTTTTTTGTCATCACCAGGGCTTCTCTCCTCTAGGCCAACTCTGAGATGTTTTCAGGAGAGAGACAGACAGCTGCCACAGCACCAAAGCTCCCCAGCACCACAGGAGCCAGGGACTCAAAGCCTGTAGCGTCACAGATGAGTGATCTCGCCAGCCCTAAAATCACATCTGGTGCCTGTAGCTTCACAGATGAGTGATCTCGCCAGCCCTAAAATCACATCTGGTAACCAGGGAGCAAATCCAGCTCAACTCATGGACACTTTTTTCCCCCTTTTGTTGCCCTTGTTGTTTTGTTGTTGCTGTTATTGTTATCGCTGTCGTTGTTGTTGGATAGGACAGAGAGAAATGGAGAGAGGAGGGGAAGGAAGGCAGAGAGGGGGAGAGAAAGACAGACACCTGCAGACCTGCTTCACCGCCTGTGAAGTGACTCCCCTGCAGGTGGGGAGCCAGGGGCTGGAACTGGGATCCTTACACCGGTCCTTGTGCTGTGCGCCACCTGCGCTTAACCCACTGCGCTGCCGGCCGCCTCCCTCATGGACACTGTAGAAAGGCAGCTTTCTTTTACTCCCTCAGTTACAAAAATGGCCTAGGTGTTGTCTGTAGGTAACTTGGTTTATGTCCTGTTGACTAGAACACTCGATGCAAATAAACGTCATTAAGGATGACGTATTAGTTGTTTATTCACATTCTACTCTAAAAATAGCTGGGCAGCAGCGGGTGCAACTGGTGGAGCGCACACGTTCCCACGCCCCACTCCCCACCTGCAGAGGGCCTGCTTCACAGTGGCTATCTTTCTCTCTCCTGTCTGTCTCCAATTCCACTCTGTCCTATCAAAGAGAACAGAAGGGAAGAAAACTGGTCGTGGTGTATGCACCTGGCCCCACTGGTAACCCTGGCAGTGATGAAATAAACAAACAAAAGAGTTGAACACAATCAGCTCCTCTTTCTAAGGCTTCTAGCTGTGCGCTGTCCTCTCACAATGGCCGCGGCGCCTCTCCTACGTACAGCTAAGTGGCAGTCATTCCACTCACCTCCCTCCTCGCTCTCTACTGCACTCTCACCGTCCTCGCTCGTCAGGTCTTCGTCGTAAGCGTCCTCGGCCTGAGAGTCTGTGATCTCCCCTTCCTCTGGCTCACTGTCGGTCTCCGCGAGTTTCTCGTCTCTGTTCAGAGCCGACTTGTAGCTATTTTCATCATGACAAGTCTCTACAGTGCATCCAGTCCGCGGGACAGTGAATGTGGAGGAGTCGCTTTTATAGTGAATGTCTGCTTTTGCCTTCTTTTTCACATTTGCAAAATCTTCTTCACCGCAGCTCGTATGTTCAATACTGGATACTTTTTGATCTTCTGAATTCAAATCCTAGACAGGAATAGGTGAGGAGATAAAAATGGGAAGGATTTCTTAAATATAACCAACTCCAAATGCTTAATTCTAAGTGTCCAATGAATCAGTGAAAATGTGTGTACACGGAAATTAACACCGGCTACTAGCTACTAGCTGCAGCCTCCCCCCTCACGCTCCCTTTCTGAGTAACAGCGTCACCTCCGGCCACCCAAAATGAACGACAGTCAGGTGTCCTTGACAGCTCTCTGCCATCACACGGAATCAAGTCCGGCAGGTTAAATGTGTAACTTACCCCAAGTCTATCTCCGAATCTATTTCCGGCGTCCTCACGGGCCCAGTCCACACCCTAGTCACGTACTGCTTGGGCTGCGCAACTGCCTAGACTAGTGCTGCCCAATACAAAATAATTCAACATAATTGCTCTTTAAAAACTTTTTCTACATTAAAAAGATAGGCGGAGCTGGGAGGTGGCACTCCTGATTGAGTGCACATACTCCGATGTGCGAGGACCCAAGCAGCGGGTTAAGCACACGTGGCACAAAGCCAAGGACCGGCGTTAAGGACCCCGGTTCAAGCCCTGGCTTCCCACCTGCAGGGAAATCTTCACAAGTGGTGAAACAGGTCTGCAGGTGTCTGTCTTTCTCTCCCCTTCTCTGTCTTCCTCTCCTCTCTCCATTTCTCTGTCCTATCCAACAACAACGGCATCAATAATAACTACAACAATAAAACAAGGGCAACAAAAGGGAATAAATGAATATTAAAAAAAAAAAAAACTAGTTGAGTGCTGGGAGATGCACATCTGGCAGAGCAAGCATTTCACCACGTAGACTGGGGTTCAAGTCCTCAGCACACACTGGACTCCAGGTGTGGCATCAAGGCAAGCTCCATGAACAGAGCAGCGGGCTGTGCTGGCTTCCCCCTCATTCTTTGCCCTTCCTTCCCTCTACCCCCATCTTTATCGGAAATGAAAAAGAAAGAAGGAAGGAAGGGGAAGGAAAGCAAAGGGGGAAAAAAAGCCTACTGGGAGCAGTGACACTAAAAAGTGCAAGCAAAAGCAAAAACAAATAAAACAATGAAACACTATTTATTGGTTTGAATTTTGAAATAAATGTTCATTCAGAGCCAAGAAAGAGGGTTGACAGGCAGGCACTGAGGCACCCACGAATATTTCAACTATTCATTCCAACCTCCTCCTCCTTCCTCCCTTCCTTCCAATGAGTAAGGTTCACAAGTATCTTAAAAAAAAAAAAAAAAAAAAACAACTAAAGAAAGCTGGGAGGCAGCATAATGGTTCTGCAAAATACTTTTATACCCGAGGCTCTGAGGTCTCAGGTTCAGTCCACTGGAACCACCGTCAGCCAGAGCTGAGCAGTGCTCTGCTCTCTCTCTCTCTGTATCTCTCCCTCATTTAAATAAAATATCAAAAAAAGGAAAAGCGAGGGTGTAAAAATGGATCTTCTATGTTTCACAGCTAACTTTAAAAATCCTTGGGACATTCTCTAAATTCTACCAGAAACTTTTCAAGTGTCTTGAAGTTTACCAGTTTCAAGAAAGGTTGATACTGGTTAATAGTTACAGGAACTGGACTAGAACATGGTCCCACATACAGTGCGTGCTCTAATGTGCAGGAAAGGTCATTTGAGACGCGCAGTACCTTATCCCCCCACAGTCAGAAGTGCTCCGTAACCTATGCCTTTAAATAGTTCAACCACTAACAATAGGTAAGACAGAAGTCTAGAAAGCAAACAGAAAAGTATCTGTAGTATTTTAGTCAAATACTTTTATCATTAGGTATCATCAGTGAAAAAAGAGATAAGAGAAAATAAATTCAACAGAATTCCAGTTCCACATACAAACCAGTATTATATACTTTATTATTATTATTTTCAGTTAAAAAGAGAAAAACATCAGATAAAAGTTCAAGAGTAAAGTATGTGGGGCTGGCTGGTGGCGCATCTAGTTAGGCGCACACATTACGTGTTCAAACCCCTGCTCCCCACCTGCGGGATGGAAGCTTCCTCTGTCTCTCCCACTCCCCTCTCAATTTCTGTCTGTCCTCAAGCCATTCTTTTTTTTTTTTATTTATGTAGATCTTTTAAAAAAATTTTATTTATTTATTGCCCTTATTGTTTTATTATAGTTATTATTGTTGTTGTTATTGATTATGTCGTTGTTGTTGGATAGGACAGAGAGAAATGGAGAGAGGAGGGGAAGACAGAGGGGGAGAGAAAGATAAGACACACCTGCAGACCTGCTTCACTGCAAACCCTCTGCAGGTGGGGAGCTGGGGGCTTGAACCGGGATCCTAATGCCGGTCCGCCATGTGTGCTTACCCGCTGCACGACTGCCTGGCTCTCAATACACACTTTTTCTATTTGCTAGCCATGGCTCTTTATGTTTGCTGACATCCTAGCTAAGAAATCGCAGCACAAGACAAAGAGCTGCACTTTCACCAACATTTACCAGTAGATTGCTTCTTTAATTCCAAGTATGCACCGATAACTTGCCAATCAAGGATCTCAAAGCCCTCCTTTTATTTAAAAGCTTTTATTTGTCAGAGTTCACAAAGCCTCAAGGATTTTGCTGTACAGCTTTCATCTGCCTGAGAAGCACTGCCTCCACATGCCTCCACCAGGGTCCGCGGCATCAAAGCTATTCCCATCGGCTGTCTTGTTCTGTGCTGCAGGTGAAATAGGCTATCTTCCCGTCTCCATGCGGTTGGCTGAGGCAGTGCTTACTTAAACTGGATTATAACTACAAAGGTGGAGGGCCTGACAGGAACCAGACAAGCTGCATCGAAAGTATGCTGGCAGGGGTCGGGCGATAGCGCAGCGGGTTAAGCACACACGGGGCAAAGTACAAGGACCGGCATAGGGATCCCGGGTTCGAGCCCCTGGCTCCCGGTCGCTTCACAAACGGTGAAGCAGGTCTGCAGGTATCTTTCTCTCCCCTTCTCTGTCTTCCCCTCCTCTCTCCATTTCTCTCTGTCCTATCCAACAACAACGACATCAATAACAACGATAATGATAACCACAACAACGATAAACAACCAGGGCAACAAAAGGGGGGGGGGGGAAGCCTCCAGGAGCGGTGGACTCGTGGTGCAGGCACAGAGCCCCAGCGATAACCCTGAAGGCAGAAAAAAAAAAAAGGGATGCTGGCCAGGTCTGGCTGCCAGCAGTGAGGTGGAAGCCTGGCAGCAGAGGAGCAGCCCAGGGCAGTGGGGTGACCTGCTTCTGCCTCCCTGGCAGCAGTGACACAACAGTCCTGAAGGGCAGACCGTGTGGCCTCGGCACCATTTTCACGCATTCCTGGGAGGCAGAAAGGGCGGCAAGGTTCTTGCACCTTGGGAGTCCGTCCTCCCGTCCTGGCCACTGGGATTCTGGGCTGCGGTGGCTTCTCTGGGCTCCTGGATCATTTCTGTGTTGGGTTTCTGTTGTGTGGCTGGCTGAAGAAGCCAACAGCCACTACCAGTCCACAGTCATGCTGACCTGACTCTCCCCGCCCCCGGCTGTCTGCAAGTTCTTTTAAGTCATGAAACACAGAAGTTTTTCGTGTGCCCATACTCTACCCCTTAAAGATTTCTTAGGGATTCCGCTTCCTCCTGACAGAGTCTGTCAAAGAAAAACAGCCTGTGTCTGTCCCCTCTGGACACTACTTGCTGGCTATTCTTGATGGGCAAGTTTGAAACACAAACGATGTTGTCACAGCACAACTGTCAGCCTGGTTTTACCACCATCATAAAACTATTCATAAGCAGGAAGGCATTACCTTTTCTTCGCTTGCTGAAGAGTGGTCTGGGTCCTTTCTTTTCTTCTTCGACTTCCTATCTCTGCCTTGTCTGGCAGCAGGGGTCTGACAGGGCTGCAAGTCCACTCGCGAGTGGAACTGGTAGCGGCCGCTCTCCACGTCGCAGTAGTAATAGATCCCAGTGGAAGGGTCGTAATAGAGCTGATTTTCCTTTCAACGTTAAGACAACAGTGAGTTCTCTTCACTTAAGATGAAATAAAATAGAAAACTAAGCTTATCAGAAATGCCAAACGTTGGCTCAACCCTGGGCACCTCACATGCCAGAACTGAGTGGTACCCTAGCATCTCTCAAACATAACTAAGTAAAACCTGAAGAAATGTCGAATTGTGTCTTTGTTTTTTTATGACAGCATTTTCTGAAAAGAATAAAAGTAACAAGATGAAAAATGCCTATGATTTCCCCCAAAGCTTTGCACTACCAGTTGTCAATGTCCTCACATGAAAGAAAATTCACTGTATTATCAAATGGAATCATATGAAATTGCAGATTATTTAGCCATTTTTAAAGGAGGAATAATTTTGTATGTTTCGACTTATTAACAAAAGATAACAGGAAGTTTTTTAAAGCCACAAGGACAAAGACAGGCGAAGAAAGCTGGCCACGTAAAAACAATTTCAGATTCAGTATTTTTTTTTAAATATTTATTTTCCTTTTTGTTGTCCTTGTTTTTATTGTTGTTGTAGTTATTATATTGTTCTTGATGTCATCGTTGTTGGATAGGACAGAGAGAAATGGAGAGAGGAGGGGAAGACAGAGAGGGGGAGGGCTACCAACCCAACTCCCTTTTTCTCATTTCTTATTGGATAGGACAGAGAAATTGAGGGGGGGAAGATAGGTAAGGGGGAGGGAAAGATAGACACCTGCAGACCTGCTTCGCTGCTTGTGAAGCGACCTCCCTGTAGATGGGGAGCCGGGATCCTTACGCTGGTCCTCACGCTTTATGCTATATGCGCTTAACCCAGTGCGCTACCGCCTGGGCCGCTAGAGCATCTGTTAATAAACATAAACAGTCAGCTACACTGATAAACTGTTTAAGAACCTAAACTAGGAGCCTGGACGGTAGTGCACCTAGTTGAGCACACACATTACCCTGTGCAAGGATTTGGGTTCAAGGCCCTGGTTCCCTCCTGCAGGGGCAAGTTCTACAAGCAGAGACGTAGCGTGGTAGGTGTCTCTTTCCTTCTCTGACTCCTTCCCTCAATTTTTCTCTGTCTTGTTATATAAAATTAAAAAAAAAAAAAAAGAAAGAAAAATCATGTGTGTGTGTGTAATGGATTTACATGGATTTATATTGTTGATTCTTCACTTGAGGTGAGATTTTAAAAGTTAGTTTCCAGTGCTTTCTATAAGTCTATTTCTTGGAGGGAAGGATTTTTAAAAAATTCTCAATGGCACATTTATTACCAATCAGACATTTTATATTCTTTTGAAAATATTTATTTTGATGAGAGAGAGAGACAGACACACAGATCATGACACTACTCAGCTGTGGCTGATGGTGGTGCTGGGGTTTGAACTCAGAGGTTCAGTCATTAGAGTCTTTTGCAGAACCATTATGCTGTCTCACTAGCTCAGACTTTATATTTTTATGGCCTCTAAGCATTTCACTTCTTTACAGAAAACCTTTTGATATTTATGAGCTTAATTTCATTTTAAGACTTTTAGTCATGAACATTAAAAGACTGAGAGGGGAATTGAAGGGTTTTTATTACCAAGCCACCATGTAGTCACAAGAATATTGAATCTGGGGAGTCTGGTGGTAGCGCAGTAGGTTAAGCGCACTTGGCGCCAAGCACAAGGACCGGTGGAAGGATCCCGGTTCGAGCCCCCGGCTCCCCACCTGCAGGGGAGTCGCTTCACAGACAGTGAAGCAGGTCTGCAGGTGTCTGTCTTTCTCTCCCCCTCTCTGTCTTCCCCTCCTCTCTCCATTTCTCTCTGTCCTATCCAACAACATCAATAACAACAATAATAAAACAACAAGGGTGACAAAAGGAATAAATAAATATTTAAAAAAAAAAAAAAAATGGGAAAAAATGGCCTCCAGGAGCAGTGGATTCGTAGTGCTGACACTGAGCCCCAGCAATAACCCTGGAGGCAAAAAAAAAAAAATCTGATGCTCTAACATTTCTGTACATTACTTTATGTAGGAAATTAAGACCTCTCTTAAATATTATACTAATCATAATTTACTTAATTAAAATCTGTATGCATAACATATAAATTACTTCACAAGTCTTTACTTTGCTGAATAGCTTTCACAGAAACTATTCTAAGCACGACTCCTTGCTTGCTTTTCTTAACTCAGCTCAGGTCTCCTTATTTGTTTTCAATCAGCTGAGGATGTGACCGCATAGTATTGAAATGCCTGAGGTACTTACTGAGTCATAATAGAAACCCGTGCTGTGGTCAAAATAGAGCCCAGTGCTTTCATCGTAGCTGAATCCAGTCTGTGACACGGCAGCCTCTGCCGCAGCCCTCAGACTCTCAGCTAGAGAGGAGCCTCCCAAGGATGTGTCTTCTGTTGCCAATACAGAAGCTGTCTCCTGCGGAGCACACATTCACATCAGATGAGACAAAAAAAACCTCCCTTATTTATTTTGGATTAATTGAAACAATCTATTTATTAAATTTAAAAATCAGCAGAATTTGAAAGGATAGACTGAAATACTATTGCAAAATAAAAAATTTCAATTTCTGCAGTGGGTAGGACTGGTTATCAATTATAACTTAATTCACTTTAAAAACTTAAAAAAAAAAACATTTAGCAGGGCTGGTGGCGGTGCACCAACTACAGTGCACGTGTCACAATACACAAAGACCTGGGTTCAAGCCCCCACTCCCCACCAGCAAAGGGGAAGCTGCACAAGTGGTAGCTTCAGAAGTAGTGACGTAGTGCTGCAGGTCTCTCTCTCTCTTTCTCTCTCTCTCCCTCATCCCTCTTGACTTCTCTTAGTTTCTATTCAACAAATCAAAAAACAAACCAAAAAACCAGTTGCCAATGTGTCAGTGAACTCAAATCTGGCCTAGTGCTAAAGACAATGAAAGTGAATGGCTGACACTTCCTGGACCGTAAATGCATAAGGCACCATAGGGGAAAATTCACAAAATAAAACTCTATAGACGCTTCCGCAAGGCCACTGATGTAGATGCTTCAATAGCTATAGGTTCAAGTGGGGAGACCACCTCTTCAGAGAAGGGAGGTGGCAAAGAGGTCATGCAGAAAGGCCTTCAGGTTCAGACCCCAATACCACCACAAGTCAGGAGTTTAGCAGAGTCTTGAAAAGAAGGAGAAAATGGGGGGGCGGGTGGTAGCACACCTGGTTGAGCGCGTATGTCACAGGGCGCAAGGACCTGGGTTCAAGCCCTCAGTCCCCACCTACAGCGGGAAAGCTTTGCAAGTGGTGAAGCAGGGCTGCAGGTGTCTCTCTGTCTCTCACCCTTCTCTACCACCCCCTTCCTTCCTGATTTCTGACCGTCTCTATCCAATAACTAATAATAGTAATAAAAACATAGAAAAATCTATGTGATATATATCCCCCTCTGTTGAACCTTACTGAGATCATGAGTCAAACAACTGAAGAAACAAACTTACAAAACACTCAATTAAATTTGAACAATGGCAGGATATCGGACATAAAAGCAGCACTGAAAATTTCAGGCGTGAACACAGTATTGTGGTCACTGTTGAAAAGCTTTTGGATGAGTCCAAATATACTGACAAATTTTCTGTTTTAGCTTATGAATATTATAATTTTTGGCACGATAGTGTAGTACAACAATTATACAATGAACAAGTTGGAGCTTTTTGTTTCTCAAAAACAATGTTTGCCAATAAAGTAAAAAGAAAAAGAGATCTTTTATATTCACTGCAGAATTATATGCTAAATGTTTACAACCCTTGGATGTACTGTGATGAGAAAAAGGGGAAAAAAAAATCTATTTTCTGCATAGCAGCAAAGAACAAATCTGGGGCATCAAGAGTTTCATGTTTAGCATGTCACACCTGTGAACCTGACGCAAAAGGGTCCTCTTGGCCACATTTAGCATCGGGGGACCTGTCAGTATCCACTTGAGCATCACCTTCTACTTCTGACTGGTCTTTAGAGTGAGAAGTAGAAACGCCAATATCCTGATCTTGATGAGCTGACAGTTCATTCTCCGTGCTTAGAAGACTAGCATTCTCATAGTAAGCCTGGTAATAGTACTCTGCAGGAAAAGCAAAGGATCCTCGTTAGCAAGAATGAAAATTGGCACACGCTGCACTCAGGTCATCATCACAATCCTACATGCATCAACAGACTGAAACTGAGAGAAGATAAATTTATGGTAGATACTTTGAATTCTGTCACCTCCAGTATCCTGTCAAGAAGAAATAGGTAAGCAAAATTTTGAGTTTGCATAGCAAGAGTTAAGAAATAAAAAGTACCCCACCTGCAGGGGAGTCGCTTCCCAGGCGGTGAAGCAGGTCTGCAGGTGTCTGTCTTTCTCTCCCCCTCTCTGTCTTCCCCTCCTCTCTCCATGTCTCTCGGTCCTATCCAACAACAACCACATCAATAACAATAACAATAATAACTACAATGACAACAAGGGCAACAAAAGGGAAAATAAATAATTTTTTTAAATAAACAAATAAAAATAAAAAGGAGGTTGTGTTCTCCTGTGGGGGGAAAAATCAGTTATCAGTTGCACTTAATTTCTTTTTTTAAATTATTTTTTTATATTTATTTTATTTATTTATTCCCTTTTGTTGCCCTTGTTGTTTTATTGTTGTAGTTATTATTGTTGTTGCCATTGTTGGATAGGACAGAGAGAAATGGAGAGAAGAGGGGAAGACAGAGAGAAGGAGAGAAAGATAGACACCTGCCGACCTGCTTCACCGCCTGTGAAGCGACTCCCCTGCAGGTGGGGAGCCGGGGTTCGAACCAGGATCCTTATGCCGGTCCTTGTGCTTGGCGCCACCTGCGCTTAGCCCGCTGCACTACAGCCCGACTCCCACACTTAACAATTTCTAATCACCCAGCTTAATATTGTTGACATTCAAGTGACACCAGCAAAGCAAAAATTACTTGCTGAATGTGCCACTGAAAATACTTTAGCAGAAGCATATATTTAATCAGTGACAAAACACCTTTACTTTCCCAGCAGAAGAGCAACTGATTATCTGCAAGTACTGAACCACATGGAGAGAAATCAACATCACGACAGTGCTATAACCAACGTCACTGAGTACTACAGCAGCGTGTCATCGTGCAACTATAATACAGAAGTACTGTATTCAATCTGAACACAACAGCGCCATATCTTCCCCATCAGATGAATACCTGCGCTGGACCAAGGAGGGTGGTTCTCTGTCTGCACTTCTACATCAGACTTCTTATCGCTCTCAGTTCTCCCACAGTGGAGTATTTTACTGAGCTCTTCCACCTAAAAGAAAACACATTTTTTTAGAAACAAAACAAAACAAAAAAATCATATAGCAAGTTAATAGTATGTAGACGATTCCCATCAAGTTACAATTGCATGCGCATGTGCGCGCTCGTTTGTATGAACTACTGCTGGGGACCTGCGTCTATGTGATCCTGCCGTTCCTGGCAGACTTAGACAGAAAAGGAGAGACAGGGAGATAGGAGAGACACGCCGCTGTTCATATCGCTGCTCCCAGGCGGTGCCAGCACCTGAACTCAGGTGCTCCCATCTGGCAACGCATGGGCTCCGCCAGCCCTACCACCCCCCGGCCCGTGATTAGCTCTTGGCACTGGCTTTCGGAGAGCACCAACAGTATCGAATTCCCTTCTCAGAGCAACTCAGAAGTATTCTAACTGGCTTCTGTTTGCATTTGTATGCTTTTCCGCCTTCTTCCTAACCCTTAATTACGCCCCTCTGGGAAAGCATCTTGACTAGGTAACAGGACATTAGGCGGTAGGACTTTGTGAAGAGACTCCTTCAGGTCTAACTTTTTCACTCAGATTCCAGTCAGCCGGCAATTCTGCCTGAAGTTATAAAAGCATGGGGCCAGGCGGTAGCGCACCTGGTTAAACACACACAGTACAGCGCACATGGAGCTGGGTTCCAGCCCCCGGCCCCCACCTGCAGGGGGGAAGCTTCACGGTGGTGAAGCAGGGCTGCAGGTGTCTGTCTCTTTCCTTCTCTGTTGGTATGCATGAGACCCCTTCTGTTTCACTTGGTTTAAATCCCCCCTGCTTAACACTATTCTATTTACATAACCACTTCATTCTACTTACATAACCGCTGTTAACAAGCACCACCCTCCCTCCAGGGCATTGGTTCAATCCCCACTGGTTCATGATATGTTTTTGCTCCGCCCCCTCTCCTTGTCACACCCTGATTTTCACCAGTCACTTTTCTCTCCACCCTCTCTGTGTCACATCCTGTTCCCACCCTACTGGGCTAGTATATTTATAAGGACAAGATTGTTGTTTGTAGTTGTGAGTTTAGCTTAGCTTGGTATAGACTGTGCTGCGTCCTGCATGAATAAAGAGATACTGCGTACAGCCCAGCCATGAGTCCCGGGTCGTCTGTTACCCGCCCGTGAAACCAGCCCGGCGAAAACAACACTTCTCTATCTCCCCCTTCCCTCAGTGTGTCTCTATCCAGTCGTAAATAAACTAGCAGGTAAAATGCCATTTGTTCAATGAAGCCACCGAGCCGCGTCCACGCCACGGTACCGGCGGAGACGCAAGGTCACTCCCACGGCTCACTGCACCTCCTGTTGTGTGGCCGCCTGCTGCAGCGCACAGGAGGCTCCCCCACGGGCAGGGCAGGGCCACGGGCAGGGCAGCCGCAGCAACACGCCGCAGGGGCAGCTGGTCGGAGGCAGTGTCCACCCGATGCAAGCACGGACAGGACGTTTCTTTAGCAACGAGGGAGGGCCCATGGGAGGAAGGCGACAGACGGCGCATTAGTCCCTACAACCAGCGTCCACATGCCACACAGAAACCTCTCACGTGAAGCGACAGAGGTCCCGAGGACAAGGCCTTTCCTCTCTCCGACGTGGGAACATGACTATCAGGGGCAGCAGCTCACTGTCAGTTCTCAAACTACCCTCCTCCTCCCCTGGGGAAGCTCCGTGCAGTTTCAGGAGCCGGATCTCAGGAAGGCGGGTGGTGGCTCCCTCACAGGCAGCCCCCAAACACGCCTCTCCGAGCGCCAGCTGCGAGTCCAGGGCCCTGGGCTGGGGCTGGGGAGGGGGAGCTTGGGTCCTGGGACGCGACGGAGAAAGACCTGGCGGGGGTCCGACTGGCACGCGGGAGACATGGGGCACCGGACCGCGGCTGTGTTCACGCCCCACTGTGAGCCGCGGTCCCGCAAACAGGTTTCCTGCAGAGCCTGGGCTGGAGCTGCTGCGCTGCGCCCACAGCAAGGGCTCCGTCCGGCACGGGGCTGTGGGAGGCTGAGAGGTGTGGCTCGCGGGGGGCCAGCTCTGTGTTCACTGTCACCGTCACCAGGAGCCCTCCGGAGAGAGAGGAGACCCTCTTTCAGGACCGCTGCACACCCGCCGTCGCTGACCAATTCCGAGCTGGGAAGGGGCTCTAACTGCCGGGGGGCGCGGAGCCCAGGGCCCGTGGGGCGGCAGCAGGGGCTGGGGAGCAGGATGCCAGCCGGTGCCGACGGGCCGAGCCAGCGATGGATTCGGGATGGAGTGTGGGCGAGAAAGAGCTGAGGGGCAGCGACGCGACGCGCAGGGGTCTGCACTGCCCTCCTGCCTGCGGCTGCGAGGTCCCAGGCTCAGTCCCAGACCACCATCAGCCAGAGCTCAGCAGGGCTCTGGCCTGTCTGTCTGTCCGCAGTGCTGACCTCCCTGTCTGTCCACAGTGCTCTGGTCTGTCTATCCGCAGTGCTGATCTCGTCTGTCCCAGTGCTCTGATATGTCTGTCTGTCCCAGTGCTCTGGTCTCTGTCTGTCCGCAGTGCTCTGATCTGTCTGTCCTCAGTGCTCTGATCTGTCTGTCCCAGTGCTCTGGTCTCTGTCTGTCCGTCCACAGTGCTCTGATCTGTCTGTCCCAGTGCTCTGATGTGTCTGTCCACAGTGCTCTGATCTGTCTGTCCGCAGTGCTCTGGTCTGTCTGTCCCAGTGCTCTGATCTGTCTGTCCGCAGTGCTCTGGTCTGTCTATCCCAGTACTCTGATCTGTCTGTCCGCAGTGCTCTGATCTGTCTGTCCACAGTGCTCTGATCTCTGTCTGTCCACAGTGCTCTGATCTCTGTCTGTCCACAGTGCTCTGGTCTCTGTCTGTCCACAGTGCTCTGGTCTCTGTCTGTCCGCAGTGCTCTGGTCTGTCTGTCCCAGTGCTCTGATCTGTCTGTCCACAGTGCTCTGATCTGTCAGTCCGCAGTGCTCTGGTCTGTCTGTCCGCAGTGCTCTGATCTGTCTGTCCGCAGTGCTCTGGTCTGTCTGTCCGCAGTGCTCTGGTCTGTCTGTCCGCAGTGCTCTGGTCTGTCTGTCCGCAGTGCTCTGATCTGTCTGTCCACAGTACTCTGATCTGTCTGTCCACAGTGCTCTGATCTGTCTGTCCGCTGTGCTCTGGTCTGTCTGTCCGCTGTGCTCTGGTCTGTCTGTCCGCAGTGCTCTGATCTGTCTGTCCGCAGTGCTCTGGTCTGTCTGTCCCAGTACTCTGATCTGTCTGTCCGCAGTGCTCTGATCTGTCTGTCCACAGTGCTCTGATCTCTGTCTGTCCACAGTGCTCTGATCTCTGTCTGTCCACAGTGCTCTGATCTGTCTGTCCGCTGTGCTCTGGTCTGTCTGTCCGCTGTGCTCTGGTCTGTCTGTCCGCAGTGCTCTGGTCTGTCTGTCCGCAGTGCTCTGATCTGTCTGTCCACAGTACTCTGGTCTGTCTGTCCGCAGTGCTCTGGTCTGTCTGTCCGCAGTGCTCTGGTCTGTCTGTCCGCAGTGCTCTGGTCTGTCTGTCCGCAGTGCTCTGATCTGTCTGTCCACAGTACTCTGATCTGTCTGTCCACAGTGCTCTGATCTGTCTGTCCGCTGTGCTCTGGTCTGTCTGTCCGCTGTGCTCTGGTCTGTCTGTCCGCAGTGCTCTGATCTGTCTGTCCACAGTGCTCTGGTCTGTCTGTCCCAGTACTCTGATCTGTCTGTCCGCAGTGCTCTGATCTGTCTGTCCACAGTGCTCTGATCTCTGTCTGTCCACAGTGCTCTGATCTGTCTGTCCGCTGTGCTCTGGTCTGTCTGTCCGCTGTGCTCTGGTCTGTCTGTCCGCAGTGCTCTGGTCTGTCTGTCCGCAGTGCTCTGATCTGTCTGTCCACAGTACTCTGGTCTGTCTGTCCGCTGTGCTCTGGTCTGTCTGTCCGCAGTGCTCTGATCTGTCTGTCCGCAGTGCTCTGGTCTGTCTGTCCCAGTACTCTGATCTGTCTGTCCGCAGTGCTCTGATCTGTCTGTCCACAGTGCTCTGATCTCTGTCTGTCCACAGTGCTCTGATCTCTGTCTGTCCACAGTGCTCTGGTCTCTGTCTGTCCACAGTGCTCTGGTCTCTGTCTGTCCACAGTGCTCTGGTCTCTGTTTGTCCGCAGTGCTCTGATCTGTCTGTCCGCAGTGCTCTGATCTGTCTGTCCGCAGTGCTCTGATCTCTGTCTGTCTGTCTGTCCGCAGTGCTCTGATCTCTGTCTGTCCGCGGTGCTCTGGTCTCTGTCTGTCTGTCTGTCCGCAGTGCTCTGGTCTCCGTCCGTCTGTGGTGCTCTGACCCCTCTGTCTGTCCGTCCGCAGTGCTCTGACCCCTGTGTCCGTCTGTCTGTCCGTCGTTCTCACTGGGGCGAGGGAGGCCGAGTGCGCGGGGCCGGGGCCGGGGGTCCGGCCGGCCGGCCGGCGGCGCACCTGCGTGCGGAGCTCCTGGTTGCTGGCCTCGGCGCTCTGGTACAGCCGCTCGGTGTGCTGCAGCAGCTTCTCGATGTCCCGCACCTGCCGCCTGCAGGTGCGCAGCTCGCGCTCCAGCTTCTCCACCTGGCGCCGCAGCTGGGCCACCTCGGGCGCGGGGGCCGCGGGGGCCGCCACCGGGGGCGCGGGGGCGGCCATGGGGCGCGCGGCGGGCGGCGCTCAGGCCCGGGCGGCCGCCGGCGGGACCCGGAGCCCCGGGAGCGCGCGGGGGACGCGAGGCGGCCGCACACCCGCCGGGCCGCGCCGGTCCCCGGCCATGGCGCCCTGAGGACCGTATCCGGGGACGGCGGGGCGGGAGCGGCGGGCCCCGGTCCCAGCCGACCGGCGAGAAACTCCAGCGACGGCCGCTCGCTTCCCCCCGCCGCCGGGCAGCCGGCCGCGAACCGAGGACGCCTAGAAGTGGGCGGGCCGGGGGAGGGGGGGGGGGGGAAAAAAAAAATCCCCGCGACCGGAAGAGCTCCCGGCCGTTCCTCACCGGAACCGGAAATGACGGTACCCGCGGGTGGGCGGGGCTGAGGTGGAAACGGAAGCGACGGGCACCCGGGAGTGTGGGGTTCCGCGCGTGCGCACTTCCCGCCGGCCAGGCCCCGCCCCGCCCATGGGGAGGGTAGGAGGACTTGCGTTCCGAGCCTGTCGGAACTTCACCTTCTGCGGGTCTCCGGTTCTTCGGGAGACGACAGCGTCCGAGAAGTCACCTGCCGACGTGTCTAGGGCATGATGAACACGAATTCCAGCGTTGTGCTCTACTGCTCTGTTTGCACTTCTGATTTCCCGGGGGGAAAAATAGATAGCTATTTACTTTTTTACCTTTCCTACACTTGGATACGACCGAGAGGACTTGAGAAGGAAGGGGAGGCAGCGAGCGAGAGAGACAAGACGCTTGCAGCCCTGATTCACCCCTCGCAAAGCTTGCCCCCTGCACGTTGGGGACCTGGGGCTCGAACCCAGGGCCTTGCGCGCTGTGTGTAATACATGAGCGTAACCAGGTGCACCACCACCTGTCCCCCCCCCCAAAAAAAAAAAAAGGAAAGAAAAGAAAAGAAAAGAAAATTCTCCCCTTTCCCCACTCCACCCAGCCGCACAGACAGGTGGCCCGGACCTCTAACAGACCCCTGTCTCCACCATCCCGGGTCACGTCCATCAAGCCCCCGGTCCCCACCTGCAGGGGGAAAACTTCATGAGCTGTGAAGCAGGGCTGCTCTCTATCTCCCCCTCCCCTCTCAACTTCTGTCTCTATCCAATAATACATTAATAAAAAAAAAAGTATTTAAAAAATAGGAATAAACACGAGCCCTGGGTCAGATCAATGGGGTAAACAGTATTTATAGACTTTTCCTCAGGCTTGGGAGCTACTCTCTGCCCTAATGCAGCTTTCTAGTCCTATTCTCAACTCTGACACCAACTTCCCAGACGATATATTTGTCCACCTCCCATGTTAGTTATGAAACTCATGCAAAAACTACCTAAGTCATTGGCCCCTAGGAACATGCCTAAAATAGATTTCCTTTCTTTTTTCACCCTAAGATCCCTATTCTCATCTGCCCTGTTCCTACTTTTTGGTTTATGAATCATTTTGTCCCGCTTTATATCTTACCCCCTTTCAGCCACCAAGTTGCAGGTGCTGCCATGACGCCATCCTGACCTCCCTGGGCAGACGCCCTCACCCATGTGTCCTGGAGCCTCCCCTCCCCAGAGCCCTGCCCCACTAGGGACAGACAGACACAGGCTGGGGGTGTGGGTCCACCTGCCAACACCCGTGTCCAGTGGAGAAGCAGTGACAGAAGCCAGAACTCCCACTTTTTGATCCATACTTCCAGAGGGGGATAAATGTTAGGGGAAGATGACCAGAGGGCTCCAGACCCCAGTTCCATCCGGAGGTCAGGGAGATAGCAATAATGACTGTGCAAAAGACTCGCACGCTCTTGCCTGCCGCCTTCGATTTCTTTTATTAAAATACCGGGAACCTGATGGTGGCGTGCTCAGTTAAGTGCACATAACCACGGAGGTGTTCAAAGCCCCTACTCCCCACTGCAGTGGGTGAGCTTCATGAGCGGTGAAGCAGGGCTGCAGGTGTCTATCTTTGTCTCTCCCTCTCTTATGTTCCCCTACTCCTCTCAATTTCTTTCTGTCCTATCCAAGTGAAAAAAAAAAGGGGGGGGAGAGGCAGTAGGAGTGATGTATTCACTGTGCGGGCACCTAGCTCCAGAGATAACCTTGATGGCAATGGAAAACAAACACAATATTTGAGAAATGTTCCTGCGGTGTTTTGAAGTTTGTGGGCGGGGGGGGGGGGGTGGTTTCTACCCTTTTGACAGGCATGAATAGAGGATTGGTTCATGGTGGAAAGAGGACACTAGTTTTATGATGTGAGTGAACGCATGTGACTGCCATGGGCATATCACACAGGCTTATTTGTAGACTCCAACGTGTTCTATTTGCAGGTGACTTTTTTATCCAGGCTTTTAGAAATAAGTGGTAAATTTGTTATGCATCTAAAGCTGCTCTTAACATTTTAATTTTTTAAATGAAAGTAATGGGGGGCTGGGCAGGGGTGCATCTGGCTAAGCACATATAGTATAGCACAAGGACCTGTGCAAGGATCCTGGTTCGAGCCCCTGCTTCCCCACCTGCAGGGGGGTGCTTCACAAGAGGTGAAACAGATCTGCAGGTGCCTATATTTCTCTCTCTTGAAGGACTCTTTAATAATAATTTCTTGTCTTCTTATAGTATTGCTATAAATATCAGTCCATTAATTAGTTCACCTGTATTTTAAGTAAATAGACTGGCTAAATATGATTTTTAAAAAAACCTGTAGACATGTAAGTTGTAGTGATCTGTCTTTTATGACCTAGTAGATTCAGAATAACAGTCACTGATTATGTACATGGTAGTAACAGACATATAGGGTCTAAGGCTAGACCACCCTGACCATGTCTGATCTCATCTGGCATGTCATCCTCAAAGTTCTTCTTCAAAGTTATCAACTCTTTGTTCTACGTTGTTGCCTCTGAATAAGTAGCAGCTCTGATTTGACAGAGACTTTAACGGGTTTACTGAAATCAAGTGACACGAAATAACACAAAACACATTTTGGCCAGAAGGGGGCAATAAAGCATCAATAATTTCAAGATGTTCAAGAGACAGGAGAACTTAGGTGAAATACGTAGGTATTTTACATACAAGGAGTCAAAAAGGCTGTCTAGAGTCTGATCACAGAGCTCCTGTGCCTGATCGGTTTGGCCTACTGCTATCATGCCGCTGTCCTAGAACAAGCCAGGCTCAGACACAGCACAAGTGCTGCCATTTAAAGACTGAAAGCACAGGCTGAGGAGATCGCACGACGGTCATACACAAAGGTTTTCATGCCCAAGGTACCAAAGGCCCTAGGTTCAGTCCCCAGCATCCCCAGAAGCCAAAGCTGAGTAATATTCTGGTAAATAATTACACACGTGCATACACAAAACTAGACACAACCGTTTATCTGAAAAGTTCCCAGTTTGTAACTTTATGAGGAGGTATTACCATAAAATTAATTTGTAGAATATACAATTAAATTAACTATACTGTAGGAATAGAATGATTACTGGAATATTGTAGTCATTTTTTTCAACTGGTGATATTTTTTAAAGTAGTAATTTTACTGCATCTAATGATACGATTTTTTCTTTTGATCTGTCATCTTAGGAATGATAAATAAATACTGAGACAAATTATTACATCCTTTCATTTATGTCTCCCACCCTCAACTTCAGGCCATCAATATGACTGTGACAAGTCTCCTTTTATCTTCATTTTATTATTTTTAAATATTTATTTATTTATTTATGAGAAAGATAGGAAGAGAGAGAGAGAGCCAGACATCACTCTGGTACATGTGCTGCCGGGGATGGAACTCAGGACCTCATGCTTGAAAGTCCAACGTTTTATCCACTGCGCCACCTCCCAGACAGCATAAGTCTCCTGTTAATTTTGAGACGTTCCTGTAAGTATTATCTAGAATACTGATGGATTAGGCTCATTAGAGAAAGACCATAAAGACACTTATTATGTCACCAAATGAAGATTTTGTTCAGACCGTTGCAATAGATAAAGCTATTAAGATAAGGCAAGTCTCAGAAGGCTAGAAACTGACCCACTTTATGACCTGATAATCCCCCTCCTGGGGGTCTAACCTAAGGAATCAAATGCACTCATCCCAAAAGATCTGTGTTCACCTATGTTCATAGCAGCACAATCTGTTATAGCCAAAACCCGGAAACAATCTAGGTGTCCAACAGCAGATGAGTGGCTAAGAAAATTGTGGTCTATATGCACAATGGAATACTACACAGCTATTAAAAACAGTGAATTCACCTCTTTCACCCCATCCTGGATGGAGCTTGAGGGAATCATATGAAGTGAGATCCACCAGAAAGAGAAGGATGAATATGGGTTTGATACCACTCATAGAAGCTGAGAAATAAGAACAGAAATGGAAAACACAAAGCAGAACTTAGGCTGGGTTTGGTGGACTGCACCATAATAAGAGTCTGGGTGGAGGAGCCCCACGGGAGGGGCTGGGGGTGTGGACACAGACCTTTAGTGGTGGGAGCAGTGTGAAACTATACTCCTGTTAACTTATTATCTTATACATCACTACTATTTCAACGTGTCGGGAGAAATAGATTGACTATGCCTAGTTCTTTAACTGCCTGGGTTTTAGTTCTGAGTATATTCTTTTAGTCTAAGCATTCAGTGTTTCTTTCTTTTTTTTTTTTAACCTCCAAAGTTATTGCTGGGGCTTGGTGCCAGTACTATGAACCCACTGCTGCTGGTGGTGGCCATCCCCCCCTGCCCCATTTTTTAGAGGATAGAACAGAGAGAAATTGAGAGAGGAGAAGGAGACAGGAAGAAAGACACCTGCAGACCTGTTTCACCACTTGTGAAGTGTCCCTCTGCAGGTGGGGAGCCTGGGCTTGAACTGGATGCTTATGTGGGTCCTTGTTAGTACTATGTGTGCTTAACTGGGTGCACCACTGCCTGGCCCCTGTTTCAAATCTATAAACTAATAGAATTTGGACACTGGGCTTAAATTGTTAAAAAACACTTCTAAAAATAACTTTTTAAAAAAATACTAAGTTACCTATAACCTTATACCAGATAGATCAGAATATTCTGTACCTGTCCATATGTAAGATATTGTTATTAGGAAATGTCATTGAGCTGTAGGGATAGCCCCAGTCTCCGAAGGGAGATTGCGGTAGCCTGCCCTGCCACTAAAGGAAGACGGGTCCTGAGGGGAGTGCAGCCTGCGATCTTCCCAGCTGCAACCATGAGCTGCGAGCTCAGACCAGTAGGGACTCAGAGGTCACACAGGTGCTGGTGATAAATATAAATGAAGATATAAATACAAATGTAAATAAAGGCCCTGGGTCAGGTAGATGGTGGGAAATAGTTCATTGTATCCACAGAAATTTTTTCAGGAATGGGAGCTACTCACTGTCTTGATCCAACTTTCTAGCCCTCTTCTCTACTCTGACACCATCGGTGCTTTATCAGTTAATACAAAAAAAAGGGGGGGGGGGAGAAAATAAGAGAAGTGGCATTTTATAATGTGCTGCTGAGAGAAGTCCATAACATGGGATCTCATCAATCATTGTTCCTTGATATAGGTCCAGTCCGATTCCTGTGTTTGGTTTTCTTTCGTTTACTTTAGCCAGAGCAGCCATGTGGACTTTTGACTTCTGGTGGAACTGGGGTCTGAGCCTGGAACTCTGGTGTTTCGGGCATGAAGGTGTCCCCGCCCCCTCTCTCTCTCTCTCTCCATAGATATAATTTATTTATGAGAGAGAGGGAGAGGAGGAGTGTGGAAAAAGATCCAGAGCGTCACTCTGTCACATGCCATACCTGGGTTCAAACTGCAGACCTAAGTTGGAGACTCCCATGCTTTATCCACAGCACCACCTCCCAGGCCACAGCAATGCTAACTTAAAAGTGTTTTTATTAGTAACCCAATATTGATTTACACAATTATAAGATGATTTTGTTGCCACAGTTTTCATCACCAGACTACTGTGTCCCCATTCCCTCCATTGGAAATGGCAGTGGTTCTCCCAAGACCACAGATCTGGGGTGGCTGTTATTTTTGTAAATATATGTATTTGCCCATTCTTTCTGTGGTTCTGCCTTCTTTCTTTCTAAGCCACACCTACACTTAGTACTCACTACTTCTGAGTGTCCTTTCTTGTTTCATCTTCTCTCTCTGGGTACTGATGGAATTGGGATTCAGAGCCTCTAGTCTTCCTCCCCTAACATTTCTACCCATCTAGAAGTATGGACCAAAAGGTGGGAGTTCTGGCTTCTGTCATTGCTTCTCCACTGGACATGGGTGTTGAATCCACATCCACAGCCTGTTTCTGTCTTTCCCTAGTAGAGTAGGGCTCTGGAGAGGGGACTAATATCAATTGTTATATAAACAATTTGGTTGTTTTTTTTTTACCAAGAAGATCTTAGACCTGAGTCATAAATAGTACACGGTGAATTTCTTTGACTAATTCAGTCATCTTTCAAAGCAAAAGCATTGGCAGATAATTTCCAGAATTCCGACTCCACTGCGGGTTGATGAGTCATAGCATGCTCTCTGACACACCTGCTCTCGGCCTTCTAGTTCCTTCCGGTATGATCACAGTGACAGCAGATAGCCCTGGATCGATTGAGAAGTCACATCTGATCTCCAGGTCTACACAATGTCAGAAATATATGCTAAGCAGAGGCCAGGTGTTTTTTCTCTACCATAGTATGTGCCAATGGAATTTATAACCCGGGTCTTTGTGTGGGTCCTCACGCTTAGTACTATATGAGCTCAACCAGGCATGCCATCGCCCAGCCCGTCTTAACTATTTCATATGGACAGAAACCATTCCTGCTCAGCTTCAGACCCTGTTGCAAATGTTTGTGTTCCGGCCCCAAGTCCATGGTTAAAAAGAACAAAGGACCAGGGAGTTAGCATAATGGTTATGCAGATTTTCAGCACCTGAGGCTCTAAGGCCCCAAGTTCAGTCTCCTGTGCCACCAAAAACCAGAGCTGAGCAGTGCTCTGGTTGGACACACATTGCACTATGCAAGGACCCAGTTTCAAGCCCCTGACAGGGGGAAAGATTTGTAAGTAGTGAAGAAAGGCTGCAGGTGTCTCTGTCTCTCTCCCTCTCTATCTCTCCCTTACCCCTCGACTTCTGGTTGTCTCTATCCAATAAATAAATAGAATAGTAAATTAATCTTTAAATTTTTATCTCTGTTTCTTTATTATTCGATGGAAAGGATCCGAGCTTCCTAACAGTATTTGTCACAGCATCCTCTTAGTCAGCGTTAATAACTCCATTTTGTTCTCCACATACCTAACAGAATTCTAGGAGCTGGCCTTGAAGAACCTGACAGATGGACTGTTTGGGTCAGAGTGACCTTGACACCACAGGGAGCAGAGTACAGCTGGAATTGCTAATTGCTACAGGAAAATCTGCCACTTCTCCGTTTCCTAGTCTAGCAGAACCTTATCTGCAAAATTTATAGAGGTTTCCTGAGAAGGCAGAGTCTATATCTAGAACTTCTCCCAAGCTCCTACACTTCCACCCCTTAGCCTGCTCTCTGTCAGAGATGTTAGGATGGACTTTTGCGTCATGACCTTTCCATCTTCTCAGGCCAGGCTGGAGAACTCTGTTCCTTACACGCTGGCCTCCAAATGAATTGACCTTTGGAGTGTTGAGGCCTGAATACACTTTGGATGACACTTCAAGTTCTGGATATACAGTTCTAGTTATGGAGCAGGTAGGGTGATGAAGACTTGCTAACCATTAAAGAGTGGGTAAGAGAATAGGAAATGAAAATGACTGTCCAGACGACCTCACCAATGTGGCCCACAGCCTCACCTCCACAGAGGTGTTTCTGTTTTTCCCTGGGGGTGTGGATCAATCTGCTGACACCCATGTCCAGTGAAGAAACAATTACAGAAGCCAGAACTTCCACCTTCTGTACCCCAAAAAGAATTTGGGTGCATACTCTCAGCCAGGGGAGAAATGTTAGGGGAAGATGACCAGAGGGCTCTGAACTCCAACTCCATCAGGACCTGGAGAAAGGAGACGAAAAAGGAAAAGGAAAGACATTTTGGAAGGAGTAAGAGGTGTAGGTGTGACTTAGAAAGGAAGAGGAGGCAGGACCATAGAGAAAAAAAGGACAAATATACAAATACAAACAGATAGTTGTAGAGATAATGGTTAACCCATATCTGCAACTTTAAGAGAACTGCTGTTCCATTAGAGGGAACGGGGACACGGAATACCCATTATCTCGTAATTTTGTAAGTCAATATTAAACACTAATAATGAAAAAAACTTTAAAAAGGTAAATACAAATAAACATAAAAAAGAAAGTGATTGCCTAGCCCATCCTTTTAGATACTAGGGAAAAAAAAAAAAAAAGAAGAAGAAGCAAAAGGCAGTCCCTAGCCCAGGATGTCAGCATGTCAGCATGTTGCTTATTCTTGACATTAAAAATATCTAATAGCTTACAACTGTGTAAGTCAAGGTTAAATGGCTTTAAAAAAAACATTTAAAGACTGTAAGAATGTTGTTACAAAGTATAGCCTGGTAACATCTGGAGATTAGAGTCAGAGCAAGCTGGCTTTAGGGTCTTGATTTCGACTCATCCAGGGTTCACTGCAACTGACAAGCGCAAGGCAGGCACTCTGGCTCAACCCATGAAGGCTGACCACACGCTTCCCAGGATGTTCTGTTTCTACAGGCTCATGTCCTGTTTTCAGGATAGTGTAGTTTCCAGTGCATCCTGTTTAAATTCCCATGTCCTGTTTGTACAATGTATAACCAACCAAAGACAAATGCTATCTATCATCTTCACAAAAATGGGGCAGATACCTCTGCAAAATAAATCAGAAGCAACCAAATGTAGGTGGAAATATGAAAAAATCCCATCGCAAACCAGCCAGGAAATTTCGTACATCAAGGTAAAATTTTCCTTGCCTCCATATAGTTGGCTTCTCTCTGCTGCCTGTTTCTGTCCATGCTTTGCCTTGTCTTTCATTTTCTTCCCTTTTCACTTATTTATTTTTAATTTTATTAGTGACTTGCTATTGATTTACAAAATTACAAGATAACAGCTGTACAGCTCCATACCATTCCCACCAGCAGAGTTCTGAATCCCCAACCCCTCCACTGGAAGCTACAGCAGTTCTCCTAAGGTGGCCGACATCTGTTATTAACTATTATTTCTACAACTATCTGTCTCTATTTGTATAGATTTGCCTGTTTCCCCCCATGGTCCCGTCGATTCTTCCTTTCCAAGTCACACAGACAGCTATTACCACATGCAAATGTCCTTCCTCTTCCCTCTTCTCTCTCTGGGTCCTGATGCAGGTTGAGTTCAGAGCCCTCTGGTCATCTTCCCCTGTCACTTTTTGGGTTTTTTTTTTTTCTTTTCTTTTTTCAATTAAAGGCAGAGAAGCATGATGGGAGAGAAGAAAACCACAGAATCAAAGCTTCTTTCAATGGAGTGAACATGGGTCTTGCTCATGGCAAAACAGCACAACCGCCCTAGGCAACTGTGTTGCTGGCCCTCCACGCTTTCCATGGACGCTTTTCACAAACCTGCCCCCGGCTATCTTCTCGCTCTCACGCAGCACACTCCTCTCTACCGGAAAAGCAACGTGTAGACACAAATGGAGAACAAATACTGGGAGTTGGGCGGTAGCGCAGCGGGTTAAGCGCAGGTGGCGCTAAGCGGAAGGATCCCGGTTCGAGCCCCTGGCTCCCCACCTGCAGGGGGAGTCGCTTCCCAGGCGGTGAAGCAGGTCTGCAGGTGTCTGTCTTTCTCTCCCCCCTCTCTGTCTTCCCCCCCTCTCTCCATTTCTCTCTGTCCTATCCAACAACAATGACATCAATAATAACTACAACCACAACAACAACAAAACAAGGACAACAAAAAGAATAAATAAATAAATAAAATTTAAAAAATTTATAACTATAATTTTTCTTCCAGGATCCTGTTGGAGGGGAGTGAGAGAGGGCAGGGAAGAGCCCCTCCAAGCTTCATTCTGAAACATCACAAAAGAAGCAGTCATGTTTCAGAGATAAGCATTTGTTGAGAAGAAGTAAGGCTAGGAAGAAGAGAAAAGATGGGACCATGGGGGTGAGGAACAGGCTGATATACAGAAATACAGACACATAGTTGTGGAGATAATGGCTAGCCCACATCTGCAACCTTAAGAGAACTCTGATCTTCAGATCTACTTCCTCAGCATTCTGTGGTCTTTGCACTCTGGCGGGGAGGGAGTGCTGGTGGGGTGGTCATTTTCTATGGGCTTGCTGGTGGGCTCACTTGCCCAAGCAGGCTCCAAACGGTCTCACTCTGGATAGTCAAGGATCAAGTTTTTAATTTCAGACTCTGCTGTTTTCTTTTTCTTTTTATTATTATTTTTTCCTCCAGGGTTATTGCTGGGCTCGGTGCCTGCACCATGAATCCACTGCTCCTGGAAGCCACTTTCCCCCCCCCCCCCTTTTTGTTGCCCTTGTTGTTGTAGCCTCGTTGTGGTTATTATTATTGCCATTGTTGATGTCGTTCATTGTTGGATAGGACAGAGAGAAATGGAGAGAGGAGGGGATGACAGAGAGGGGGAGAGAAAGACAGACACCTGCAGACCTGCTTCACCGCCTGTGAAGCGACTCCCCTGCAGGTGGGGAGCCGGGGGCTCGAACCAGGATCCTTATGCCGGTCCTTGCGCTTTGCAGCACCTGCGCTTAACCCACTGCGCCACCGCCCGACCCCCAACTCTGCTGTTTTCTAAGTGCCTGACTTTGGAGGAATTTCTTGACTTTCCAAAGCTTCCATTTTATCCTCTGTAAAAGGAAGATACAAAAGACACCTTCATCACAAGGTGATGGCAGAGACTGAAAGAAGTAAACAAATGTAGTGTTTTGATAAAATACCTAAAGGAATACTGATAATCTTGATAACGGCCACCACCATAACGGCCACCAGGATAACGGCCACCACGAGGAGACCTTTTAACTGCTAACTAGATTTATTTGAAACAATTAAAGAATGCTTCAATGCATATATCATCATGTGCAAAGATCTGGGTTCCAGTCCCCGTTCCCCACCTTCAGGGAGGATGCTTCATGAGAAGTGAAGCGGGTCTGCAGGTGTCTCTCTTTTTCTCCCTTTCTATCTCCCCCTCTCTCAATTTCTCTGTCCTGTCAAATAAAAATAAATAAATAAAAATAAAATAGAAGAACTAGCCCCCAGAAGTCGTGGATTTGTTTTGTTTTGTTTTGTTTTTAAAGTGCTTTAACTCACATAAAAACCAAGAAATACGAACACACACACAAACACACGAACAATAAAGGCTCCAGACATACATTGGAGAAACTAAAATCTCTTAGGCACTTAGCCCATTTCTGGAAATTTACGGAATTTAAAAATGTTAACTTGCAAGAAACATTTGTACCCTTCCTATTTTTGTAGCATTCTTTATAATAACCAAGAGGTGAAAACAACGTACGTTCCCATCAACAGATGCATGGCTAAAGCTAAGGCATATAAATGACATAGGCAAGTCTAACGGAATGTCATTTCACTACAAGAGGCAGGTCGGCCATTTGCAACAACATGGATGAACTAGAGAGGATTTTGCTTAGTGAAATAAGTCAGATGGAGAGAAACAAACACAAAAATTCAGAAACAGTACAGAGAGAAGAGACAAAAGGATGAATTAAGTAAAAGAGACTCTAAGGCCAGTTAATGGTTACCAGAGGGGAGGGAAGTGGTATGGGAAGATTGAGTAAGAAGGGATGTGTCTTGCTCTCTGAACACACCAGAGGTTCCTTTTCCCTAACAGAAAGCATCCAGAATGGCCTTATGGCCCAACCAGAAGCCCCTCACATTACGTAGTGAATACCAGCCTCTTTGGGGAGGTGTTTGGTGTGCCTGGCCCACAGCTCACATTGTTTGGCTTCTTGGTTTACAGTTCAGAATGCAAATCCCACAGTAATCAAAATAAATATGGAGTTATGCATATTGTGAAATAAAGTCCCTGGCATTTTCACTCCAAGTTTGGCTATACTTAAGAAGTCAGTTCCCGGGGCCCAGTCAGTGGTGCACTTGGTAGACAGACATGTAATAAGGCTCTAGGACCCAGGTTCAAGTCCCTGGTCACCACCTGCAGGGGGGAGAAAGCTTCATGATTGGTGAAGCAGGGTTGCAGGTGTCTCTCTTTCCCTCTCCATTTCTATCTCCCCTGCCCATTTGATTTCTTTCTATGTCTACGCAATAAATAAATAAATAAAATTTTAAAATAAGTCCGTTTCCAGCTTGCTGGACTGGTGTATGTAACCAGTGCTATCACACATGCCCTCACACATTCTCAGGGCAGAACTATAGTCTTTGACAAACTTCAACAGTTAAGAGCTCACTTGGGGCAGGGGGGGGAGGAGGTGGGAGGGTGGAGAGGGCAGGAGGGGTGGTAGGGAGGATAGGGGTTGAGGGGGTGGGAAGAGGGCTAGGCCATGGCTCCCCTGGAAAGCACACACATTACCATGCATGAGGTCCTAGGTTCAAGCCCTGGTCTGGTCTCCAGCTGCAGGAGGGAAGCTTCATGACTGGTGAGGCAGGGCTGCAGGAGTCTCTCTCCCTCTCTGTCTCTTCCCCACACCTCTCAATTTCTCTCTGTTTCAATCCAATAATAAATAAAAATATTTTTAAAATAAACATGAATTTTCTTTTTCTTTTTTTTTTTTTACAAAAAGAGGAAAGTAAAAGAATCTGGATTCAACTGAACGTCTATCATCAACCTTTTCAGTCTGCAGGAGAGAAGGTTCATCTGGAAGCTGGAGTGTCACGGCAAAGTTAACTCAGTCAAAGGCCCGTCCGTGCAAGTCCTAACAGCCGGAAGGCAGTGTCGTGCAAAGTTCTGAGAGATATGAAGGAAAGAAATTGTTCTCACTTTTGAGTTGAAACAATGAACTCTATTGAAGAGATAGCTAAATGTATCAAATGCCAGCCCTATGAGATAGGGGAGAAGTAATAATTCATAAGAGATGAGCACCGTGTCATGAGTTATTTCCAATTTCCTCTTATCGCCTATTTCTCTCGTGTCATATCTCTGAGGCTCACTTCCCTGCAAACATCCTCTGGTGGACTGAGAAATAAATGGCATGATCACTGATTAGTTGGGTGTCATAAACAAAAAAATGAAGGTTTGCTTTCTACTGAAAAAAAAATTAATGACGTTTTCAAACAGTAGATATTTTTTCCAGCTCACAAGAATACAGAACTCTAAAAAGAATAATGTGTTAGCTCTCTATTGAGTATCCAGTAAAATTTATTTTTTAATTGTCTGGTTTGTGTTTGTTTGTTTTTAACTAGAGCACTGTGAAACTTTGACTTATAGGTGTATTAAGGATTGAACTAGAGACCTTGGAACATCAGGCATAAAAGAATTTCACATACCTATCATGCTAACTTACAGGCTGTTGCTATAAATTTTATCTCAAGAAATCATTACAGGTATGTGCTGCCAATCTGTGTATGGGGGCTTTATAATAGGTTATCATTACTTACTCAAAACCAAAACTAGTAAAGAAATGTTAACAGCAGCCAGGACATGACACAGTGGATACTCTAGATTTCCCTCTCTCTCTCCCTCTGTCTTTGGCTAATATGTATCAATCAATCAATTAAAAAAAATAACACACATAATTATTTTATTTGTATTTATTTATTTATTTTTTACCAGAGCACTATTCAGTTCTGGTTTATGGTGAGGCGGGGAATTGAACCTGGGACTGTGAAGCTTCATACGTGAAAGTCTCTTTGCATAATCTTTATGTCACCTTCCTCTGCCACCCCCTATAATTCTTAAAAACCTTTAATCCCTGAAATATTAAACTAGACAAGACAAATAAATGATCAACTCAAAAGGGGTAAAGAATACCTCTGTGTGTGCGTGTGTACACACACATTAACAGTTCCAGAGTTGTTACTCACAAAATTCTCACAAGATTGTACAGCAGAGCTCACTTAGGAGGGAAAGGGAAGGGTTCGAGCCCCCAGTCCTCACCTGCAGGGGGAAAGCTTTGCGAGTGGTGAAGTAGGGCTGCAGATCTCGCTCTCTCCCTTTCTAGTTCTCCCTACCCTCTCAATTTCTGGCTGTCTCTGTCCAATAAATAAATAAAGATAACAATTTAATTTTTTTAATTTGATATTCTAAGAAAAAAAGAGGGGCCAGGTGGTGGCGCACTTGGTTGAGTGCACATGTTACAATGCACAAGGACCCAGATTCAAGCCCCCAGTCCCCACCTGCAGGGGGAAAGCTTCACGAGTGGTAAAGCAGAGCTGCAGGTCTCGTCTCTCCCTCTCTAGTTCTTCCTACTCCCTCAATTTCTGGCTGTCTCTATCCAAGAAATAAATATAATTTTAAAAAATTAAGAAAAGAAGAAACTATCTTGTATTCCTAAATGTTGTGTCATCTGAAGCCACCTGTTGAGTAAAGACAGTGAAAAGGTTTTTCTCTTTCTCAAGGAAAATACTCCAGGGGTTTGGTTATTAATGGCCTGGAAGATACCTAACAAGATGGAGTGTCTGTGAGGAAATACATGTTGGCTGGAACAGGGCCTCTTTCCATAGGTAATGAAGATGGTGTCCCTTGATACCTTCTGGGGAAGAAGCCCTTTTCTGGTGTGGTACCATCAAGCTGCAGCCATGGCAACAGGCAGCTGAGGAAACTAGGTCACACCTCAGAAGAGAACCCTTAAAGAGAGAGAGAGAGCCCTTTAGGCAATTTCTATCTGTGCTATTTCAAAGGAAATATACATTTTTCATTGCTTTCTAAACATTAATATGAATATGAATCTTCCAGAGATATTACTAAAGGTCAAATGCTAATTCTGGGGAGAGGTCTGCTATTATACATTTTATTATACATTTTCTTTTCTTTCTTTCTTTCTTTTTTTAAGATATATTAAGATATATTTACCTGGAACCATGCAGTGATGTAACTGGTAAAGCAGGCAAGTCATCATGAGTGAAGACCTGGTTGCAAGCCCCTAGTTAGTAGCCATCTGTAGAGCTTCACAAGCAGTGAAGAAGTGACACAGGCACCTCTCTCTCTTTCTCTATCTTATACAGACACACACACACACACATGCACACACGTGCATACACACGTGCATACACACGTGCACACACACACCATCTCTTGCTCTATTTCCCTTTGTCTCTTTCATAATTAGAAAAAAAGATACCATCAGGGAGGTGGATTTGCTGCACAGACCCAAGCCCTAGTGATAACCCAGACTAAACATAAAATCATTTGTTCATTTATGAGAGAGAAAGAAGCACACACACACACACACACACACAGAGAGAGAGAGAGAGAGAGAGAGAGAGAGAGAACCAAAGCACTACCACACATGTGATGCTGAAGATTGGACTCAGGACCTCAAACTTGAGGGCCCAGGGCTTCATCCACTGCACTAACTCTCCGGTCCAGACTTGGATAAGAAATTCTGCATTTCTCTTCCCTCCCTCCCTCCTTCCTTCCTTCCTTCCTTCCTTCCTTCCTTCCTTCCTTCCTTCCTTTCTCTCCCTCTCTCTCTCTCTCTCTCTCTCTCTCTCCCTCTCTCTCTCTCTCTCCCTCTCTCACTCTCACTCTCCCTTTCTTTCTTTCTCTCTTTCTTTCCTTCTCCTCCTTAACCAGAGCACTAGGCTCAGCCTTGTCTTACTGGGATGCAGACAAATGAACCTGGGACTTTGGAGTCTCAGGCATGAGAATGTGTTTGCATACCATTATGCTATCTGCCCCTGCCCAAAATTTTGCACGTCTAACAGACCCCAGCAATGTGCTGTGACAGATTCACGAAGCACAAGAGTGTGCGGGTGTGCGTGCAGGGAGAGCCCTTGTTGTTGTTGTTGTTGTTGTTCTCATCTAGGAGGCTTCACTGCCCTGGACTGAATTTTTTTTCAGACAGGTGGCAGGTAGGTAGGTAGGTAGGTAGGTAAGTAGATGCTACATAAATTAGATAGATAGATAGATAGATAGATAGATAGATAGATAGATAGATAGACAGACAGACAGACAGATAGATAGACAGACAGATAAAAGCATCAAAACTTGCTTCAGTGCAGTGGGGTCCGGACTTGCACCTGGGTTGTGCGCCTGGCAAAGCACCACAGCATCCTAGCCGCTCCTTTGCTGACCCAGTAGGTTACCTTTTGCTGTAACCATTTAACGGCTGGCCTATTTGTTTTTGCTTTTCTTCAAAGGTGTATTGAATAATAAAATCTCCTCACGCTCTCTCTACTTTGTCACTGGTATATGGAGAACACCACAGAAGAAGCAAGCTGTAACTTGTGAACAGCAGACACATTAAGAAAGAAAGCTCGGGGGGGGGGGGGGGGGAGCATCCAAGACCAGCCTGTTGCCATGGCTGCAGCTTGATGGTATAGCACCAGAAAAAGGCATATCAAGTGACACCATCTTAATTACCCATGGAAAAGACGGGGGGTATAATTCCACATAGTTCCCACCACCAGGGTTCTGTGTCCCATCCCCTCCAGCAGAAACTGCAACAGTTCTCCCCAGGTTGTCTGCCTGTCTGTTTGTCTATCTATCTATCTATCTATCTATCTATCTATCTATCTATCTATCTATCTATGTATCTATCTACCTATCTGTATATCTATCTATGTATGTATATGTATAGTATATGTATATATGTGTCTACCTATCTGTATATCTATGTATATGTATATTATATGTATATATTTCTACCTCTCTGTATATCTATGTATATTATATGTATATATGAGTCTACCTATCTGTATATCTATGTATATGTATATTATATGTATATGTCTACCTATCTGTATATCTATGTATGTATATGTATATTATATGTATATATATGTGTGTCTACCTATCTGTATATCTATGTATGTATATGTATATTATATGTATATATGTATATATATAGTGTGTATTTATCTATATATCTATATCCTTTTCTATTCACTTCATTTTTTTCTTTATTGGGGGACTGCTTACAGTTGACAGTAAAATACAGTAGTCAATTCATGTGTGACATTTCTTAGTTTTCCAACACTTAATTTAGTTTTTAATTTTTTAACCAGCTCTGGCTTATGGTGGGGGGGGATTGAACCTGGGACTTTGGAGCCTCAGGCATGAGAGTCTGTTTGCATAACCATTATGCTATCTACCCTCCACCCTTTCCAACACTTTAAACCCCACCTAAGTCCTCCTCCACAATCATCTAAACACCCCTCTTAAATAACTTAGTGCAGAGAATTACTTCAGGAAGGAGAAAGGGAAGGTCTGTCAAAAATTTTACTGCCAGGGCCAGGAGGTGGTGCACCTGGTTAAGTACATATATTTTGGTGAATAAGGATCCCGGTTCAAGCCCCTGGTCCTCATGTGCAGGGGAAAACTCTTTGTGAGTGGTGAAGCAGGGCTGCAGGTGTCTCTCTGTCTCTCTCCCTCTCTATCTCCCCCTCCCTTCTCAATTTCTCTCTGTCTCTATCCAGTAAGAAATAAATAAGCAAATAAAATATTTAAAAATTTTACTCCCCTAAAAGGCAACAGTAAAATACATATTTAAGTTCTGCCTTTCCCGTTGATTACATCTTTCCTTGGAGAAACCCTTAACACTTTGTTCCCAAACATGTTCTGTAATTTGCCTTGATATCGTGATCGTCTAGACACTTCTGCACCCACAACAGAACATTTATTATCAGTGTCTTGAAGAAACACATCGTTCATTCATGCCTCAGGGAGCGTTTTCCAATGAAAAAGGTTGCTCTGAAAGTGATGTTACAAGTAAATATAGTTCAAAGGAGACCTTTGTCCTGCCTCTAGGGCTTCTACCAGGAGATTATTCTTTTGCCAAAGGTACATTTTTTGGGCTGAAGATATTTGCTCCCCTTTATTTCCGTGATAAGATATCTTTTTAAAAATGGGGAGTGGTCATTGTTTTCTGCAGACAGAGGAATGCTTGGTGATTTCGACTGAGTTTATCACGAACTGTTTCCAGTCTGTGCTAGAGATTAGGCCCACAGGGTGTTCTAGCACCCTGTCCAGTTTAGGTAAATTGTCCCTCAGAATCTGAGCTCACTCAGTCAGCTCAGAACCTCTAGTGAGGAATTATTACACTATGTCCTCACAGAGGCAAGAGAGCTTTTTCAGTCTCTTTTATCAGGGCACTAATTCCCAACACCTCCCAAAGGCCCCATTGCAAAATAGTATCCCATTTAGCATTAAGATTTTAATTTATATACTCAAGTGAGACACAAACATTCAACCCATAGCAGAGGGGTTACCGTTAATTACTATTGATAATTTTGCCCAATTACATTCACTTCATGAAAATGATTAATTCTTGCAGCATCTTTTCTTCCATTTTTAAAATTATTTTTATTTGGGAGTCAGGCGGTAGCGCAGCGGGCTAAGCGCACGTGGCACAAAGCACAAGGACCAGCATAAGGATCCTGGTTCGAGCCCCCGGCTCCCCACCTGCAGGGGAGTCGCTTCACAGGCGGTGAAGCAGGTCTGCAGGTGTCTGTCTTTCTCTCCCCCTCTCTGTCTTCCCCTCCTCTCTCCATTTCTCTCTGTCCTATCCAACAACGACAACAACAATAATAACTACAACAATAAAACAACAAGGGCAACAAAAGGGAATAAAATAAATATTTAAAATATATTTTTTTATTTACTGGGATAATGACAGCCAGAAATCAAGAGTGAAAAAGAAGACAGAGAGGGAGAGACAGAGAGACACACCTGTAGACCTACTTCACCACTGTCAAAGCTTTCCCCCTGCAGGTGGGGGCCGGAAGCTTGAACCTGGGTCCTTGTGCACTGTGACATGTGCGCTCCACCAGGTGTGCCACCACTTGGCCCTGACAGCATCTTTTCTTTTCAAGAGAGCGATTTAAAGGTTTTACAAAGTATATGAAACCATCTTTTATAATGAGGAGAAGCAAAATGCCTACTGTCTAGTGACTCTTGTAAATATATATTAGTTCATCTCATGCTGTTCTCACCCCCCATGTCCACTCGGTCGATTCCAAATTATATTCCTCCATGAGGATCATTTCTGGAACCATCCGTTCCACCCCGGTTCCATGGCTGCCAGTTCTTAGCAACATCGCCCCGCCAGATATTCGTCGGGATGCGGCATCATCTAAGTTCATTTCCCGCGTCTACGCTCGACCGGACCTGCCAATCTACGCGGATATCTTCGCCCACCCTGTCCAACGCTTGACGTCTCGTCACCCAATCTGGTCCCCTACGCCTACACTGAACTTCTCTGTTCCAGACTCTTGGAAACAGAGTTGGCAGTCAGCTGAGGTCAAGAACAAACACCTCATCACAGACCCCTGCGAGCGTCAACCCGGCTTTGACCTAGCACGTTATGATCGGGCCCTCCTCAATCGCTATCGAACAGGCCATGGCCGGTGCGCCGCTATGTTCCATCGCTGGGGAGCCAGAGACGACCCGAACTGCCCCTGCGGCTACAGACAGACTATGACCCACATAGTCAGCGACTGCCACCTCTCCAGATTCGAATGAAGAGAGGAGGGGAAGACAGAGAGGGGGAGAGAAAGACAGACACCTGCAGACCTGCTTCACCGCCTATGAAGTGACTTCCCTACAGGTGGGGAGCCAGGGTCTTGAACCAGGATCCTTAGGCTGGTCCTTGTGCTTGGCGCCATGTGCGCTTAACCCGTAGTGCTACCGCCCGACTCCCATAGAATTAATTTTCTTCTCTTTCCTTTTACTTATTTACTGGATAGAGACAGAGAAATAAAGGGAAGGGGAGAAAGAGAGGGAGAGGGAGAGGGAGAGAGATATTTTCACCCCTGCTTCACTTCGTGAAGCTTCCTTCTACAAGTGGGGACTGAGGTTTTAAGCCCAGGTCCTTGCACATGGGCTCAGTTGGGTGTGCCACCACCCAGACCCTACCGCTGATTATCTCAGCTTGTCCAATCTACTGTTGGGCCCATACTTTGAACTTTGGTAACTCTCTACTTCATTTCTTGAATTTATTATTTTAAAAAAAAACTCTCTATGCAGTGTAATTGATATGCAGACTCTCTCAAAAGCCTAGACCACGTAGATCAGAAGCAACCAATAGCACAGCTATATACAAGATACTGGGTACTATACAGCAAACCCTAACAAAAGGACTTTTCAAAGTTAACCCATTTACCAAATAATGTGATGATAACATTAACTATCCATTGAGGTTCCGAAGACAGCAGGAACCTCACATCTCCACTATAGAGCCTCTACTTCCCCCAGTCCTGGAACCCTTGGATAAGGCTCACTTTCCCGTATGCCTCTCCCAATCCATATCAAATAATATTGCATCTGCCAATCACAACCTAACCAACACAACGATTGCCACCTCAACATGCTTCAGCTCAGACTGTGTCCAGAGACTTCACGTGTGGAATGACAACCCTTCAGCTTCATTACTCGGGTGAGACCTTTCCTTTCATAGTATACTCTAATTCCATCCCAGGTGGTTCACTTTCTAACAAAGTCCCATAACCCAGATATACACCAGTTTCTGTGAGAGAGAGCATATGTTCACATGTATCTGTAAACTACTGCAAAATATATACCTGAAAGCAGAAGTACACTAGAGTTTGCAGTGAGCACCCCCCTAACACTTCCTCTCCACTATTCCAACCTTTGGGTCCATGATTGCTCAACAACTTGTTGGCTTCGTATGTTAACTCTCTTTTCAGTCACCAGGTTCCAGATGTCATCAGGATGCCGGCCAGGCTTCCCTGGACTGAAGACCCCACCAATGTGTCCTGGAGCTCCGCTTCCCCAGAGACCCACCCTACTAGGGAAAGAGAGAGGCAGACTGGGAGTATGGACCGACCAGTCAACGCCCATGTTCAGCGGGGAAGCAATTACAGAAGCCAGACCTTCTACCATCTGCAACCCACAATGACCCTGGGTCCATGCTCCCAGAGGGATAGAGAATGGGAAAGCTATCAGGGGAGGGGGTGGGATATGGAGATTGGGTGGTGGGAATTGTGTGGAATTGTACCCCTCCTACCCTATGGTTTTGTTAATTAATACTTTCTTAAATAAAAAAAAGAAAAAAATGCAGTTAAATGAATAAAATTAATCAACTCAGAAAAAAAAAAAACTCTCATCTGTGAGTGAGTCCTTTATTTTCCAAAAGTGTTCTGTGATTTGCCTTGGTATATAGTGATAGTCTAGATACTTCTGCACTCACGATAGAGCATATATTATCAATGTCTTGAAGAAACACATTGTTCATTCATGCCTCAGGGAGTGCTTTCCAATTAAAAAGGTTGTTTTGAGAGATATTTTCCAAATTGGTTTCAGCAAAAATAAAAGAAGCTAAAAGCCTTTCACTTGAGATATGATAATAGCCATAATACCTTTGTTAACCATGAACATTAAGTGATAACATTTAATTAGCAGGGATCACAAATAAAGTATCTTGGAATTGAGCGGGCACAATCTTCAATTTTTGTATAGCTGTTGGCTGTTCTTTCTACAGTTCCTTCTAAATATAGAACAATGAATAAATTTCCTTCAACTCTGGGAGCTACTCTCTGCCCTGATCCAGCTTTTCAGCCCTATTCTCACCCCTGACACCATCTTCCCAGACAATTTATTTGTCCACCTCCATGTTATCTTTCAAACTCAAGCAAAAACTACAAAAGTCATGGGCCCTAGGGGACATAGCTAAGACAGACTTCCTAGCTTCTCTCCACCCTAAAGTCCCTATTCTCACCGCTCTATTCCTATTTTTGGTTTCTGTTCATTAATCATTTTGTTCTGCTTTATATCTTACCACCGTTCAGCTACCAAGTTGCAGTTGCAACTATGACTCCATCCTGCCCTCCCTGGGCAGACGCCCTCACCCATGTGTCCTGGAGCCTCCCCTCCCCAGAGCCCTGCCCCACTAGGGACAGACAGACACAGGCTGGGGGTGTGGATCCACCTGCCAACACCCATGTCCAGCGGAGAAGCAATGACAGAAGCCAGACCTTCCACCTTCTGCTCCCCATGGAGAATTTTGGTTCATACCCCCGGAGGAGAAACGTCAGGGGAAGATGCTCAGAGGGCTCTGAACTCCAGCTCCATCAGGACCCAGGGAAGTGAAGCAGGGCTGCAGGGGTCTCTCTTTCTCTCTCTCCCTCTCTATCTCCTCCTCCTCTCTCAATTTCTCTCTGTCCAATCCAATAAAATGGAAAAAAAATGTTCGTGGGAGCAGTGGATTTGTAGTGCTGGCATGAGCTCTAGCTATAACCCTGGAGGCAGAGAGAGAGGGTTGGGGGGCGGGGGAGAAAGAGATGCTCCTGTTGGTATTTTACCTGGGAGAAAGCTGGTGCTGAGATGGGGCAGTGACTTACTCAAGGACAAGCAGGTAGTGGTGAGTTGGAACTCAACCTCATGTGTGATTCCAAACTCAGTCTCTCTCCTTCTCTGATGGATTCCTGTGCCCACAGGACTCCATCTATCTCTAAAGCTCTCTCTTGGGCCCATTCAGTCTCCAATTTCAAGATAGTTTGCTGAGCTGGTCACAGACAAAAGTGAGCAGGTGTGCATAGTTTGTCTTTGAAAACAAACTCCATGGTATATATATATCCATGATATAAATGGTCAAATTACTTATTTGTAAGTCACCTTACTGACTAGTGATCTGTCTGATTTGACTATTTGAAAATAATAATGAAATATTAGCTTTATTTAAAAATGCATGTTAGGGGCCAAGAGATAGTTCACATCACACAACACACATCTTGCATTGCAGGAGACTGTGGGCTGAGCCTTGCCACCCCGTACATGGAGCACTGCGGGTACCACCGAGGAGTTCCGCACATGGCAGAATCAGGCTGCAGCATCTTCCTTGTCTTTCTCTTTCCCCTTCTCTCTCTCTCTCTCTCTTTTTTCCTAACTTAAAACAAAACAAAACAAAACAAAACACCTAGGTGGCAGCTCAGTGGAGGTGTATCTCCTACTTAAGACCTATGTTCAGTCTCCAGGGCCACATTTTTTAAAATGACATCTTGGTAGCTAGGGAGAAGGCTCAACTGGTAGAGTGCATTCCTTGCGTGTGTGAGTGAGGGTTCAGTCCTGGTCACCACATATGATGGGGTGTTGCTCAGGTCTCCGTTGCATGCTTTGTCTCTCTTATCCACCCAGTCTCTTTCACTAAGAAGAAATATAATGGGATTATATGGGCGTGGGTTTTGGTGGCATTTTCTTTCTTTTTTTTCTTCTAATATTTATTTATTCTCTTTTGTTGCCCTTGTTTTACTATTGTAGTTATTATTGTTGTTGTTACTGATGTTGTTGTTGTTGGATAGGACAGAGAGAAATGGAGAGAGGAAGGGAAGACAGAGAGGGGGAGAGAAAGACAGACACCTGCAGACCTGCCTCACCGCCTGTGAAGCGACTCCCCTGCAGGTGGGGAGCCGGGGGCTCGAACCGGGATCTTTCTGCTGGTCCTTGCGCTTTGCGCCACATGCGCTTAACCCGCTGCGCTACCACCCGACTCCCTTGGTGGTATTTTCTATGAAGCAAGTGTTTGCTCTCTCTCAGAATAGACCAGGTAAGTATCCATCTGCTGACTTGATTTATAGCACAGGACACATTTTCTTTTCTTTTATTCCACCAGCGTTATTGCTGGAGCTCAGTGCCTGCACAACAAATCCGCTACTCCTGGTGGCCATTTTAAAAATTCTGAAAGAAACAGTTTTGAGATAAGGAGAAAGAGAGAGGCACTGGTAGCTTGCTCCATGCTCGAGACCCCCCTCCTGCCAAATTCCCAGCCCCCTTCGAAACCAGCTCTACAGGTAGAGAACAAGGGTTCTAACCGGGGTCCTTGTGCCCGGTCACGACTTATGTGCTGAGCCTCTTGCACCACTGCGTGACCCCAAACACTTTCTTATCCACTAGAAATCTGGAGAGGGCTAGGGAGTCGGGCGATAGCACAGGTGTTAAGCACAGGTGGCGCAAAGCTCAGGGACCAGAGTAAGAAATCTGGAGAGGGAAAGAGAGTCAGAAGGGGAGTAAGTATTTTTATTAAGAAACTTTATTTGCTAGCCCATCTTTTCACAATATGTCCTAGCATCAACATTGTTTTCTTTTAGTTTTATGAGTGATTTCATACTGATTTACAAAATTCTATGTCAACAGGGGTATCATTCCATACTGTTCCCACCATCCGAGTTTGGAATCCCCAAACCCTGCAAGCCACTGCTGTTCTCCTAAGGTTTGAAGACACAGGTTAACCGTCATGTCTACAACTATCTGTCTACATTTGTACATAACTTCCCCCTTCTGCTTCCAGGTCCAGTCCTCTCTCCCCCTCCTAGCCACACATAAACCTATTACTACATCCAAAATGCCCCCTCCCTTTCCTCCTCTCCCTCTCTGGGTCCTGATGGAGTTGGGAGTTCAGAGCCCTCTGGGCATCTTCCTCTTGTCATTTCTTCCCCACGGGGATTATGGATCAAAATTGTTGAGATGCAGAAGGTGAGAGTTCTGTCTCCTGTAACTGCTTCTCTGCTGGACATGGGTGTTGGCAGGTCGGTCCATAGCTCCAGCCTTCAATGTTAAGTTTCCTCATGAAAGCATAAAACATTTTCTTTCTTATCTTCCATTTCCCTCTGCACTGGGACTCAGTAGACTGTTGTTAGCAAAAGCAAGGCCCAGAGTCCAATTTGGGGACTCTGATTACATTTTCAAAATCTCTCATCAACTCTTTTTTTCTCTTATTTTCTCTCTCACTTCTCTGCTTCTCTCTTTGTATAGTTTGTCTTAAGACATGAGGATAGACATTTTCATTGCAAAGGGAAAATGAGTGATAATGACCACAAATGACCCATGAGAACTGAGAGGATCTAGTCAGCTTACTTGGACATGGAATTCCGTCCCTTCTGAAGTCCTCTGACTCCACTGCATGGCATAATTCTGTGTGATTACCCTCTACCGGGTGCTCCTCTCCACAGCTCTCTGTTTGGTGTTGAAAAGTACATCAACAAGGTGCTGACAAGTAAATGCTGTTCCCCAAACCTTTATTTTCCTTTTGTGAAGATTCTACTTTGCTGGGGGGGGCGGGGAGCAATATTGCTGCAGTGTTAAACATCCACAAAGGAAAGTTATGAAGCATGTCACCAAAATTCATTCTGTTTAATTAATTGCATTGCAGAGGAAAAACTAGACAGGAGTCAAAGAAAAACCAATGAAATGATGAAATCAACCAATCAGTGGCATTGAATAGTTAAATACAGAAACAGAACCATCAAGGCAGGTGACTTCCTTCCCAGACAGGTTTACCGTTGGCCCTGAGGGACGTGTGCTGGCTAACCCTTGCTCTTACCTCCCATTTCCTCCTCCTGTGTGTATTTAATAAACTTCTCTTAACTTACATATACAGAAATCACAGATATTAACTTGTTGCTGTGGGTTTCCTCTGCAGCCAAATTAGCCAATGACTTAAAAAATTTTTTTTTAAATATTTATTTATTTTCCCTTTTGTTGCCTTTGTGTTTATTATTGTTGTGGTCACTACTGTTGTTGATGTCATCATTGTTAGATAGGACAGAGAAAAATGGAGAGAGGAGGGGAAGACAGAGAGGGGGAGAGAAAGACAGACACCTGCAGACCTGCTTCACCGCCTGTGAGCCCCTGCAGGTGGGAGCCCAGGGGCTCAAACAAAGCCAATGACTTTTTTTCCCCATCTGTGACAAGGTACCTATGTGACTTGACAGTTCCTGGTCAGCATTTTTTTAAAAATCATCTTTATTTATTCTGATCTTTATTCTGATACTATCAGAAATCAAGAGGGGAGGAGCAGATATAGAGGGAGAAAGAGAGACACCTGCAGCCCTGCTTCACCACTTGTGAAGCTTTCCTCCTGCAGGTGGGAATGAGGGGCTTGAACCCAGGTCCTTGCGCTTTGTAACATGTGCCTTCAGCAGGTGCACCACCACTAGGCCCCATGGTGGCCGTTTTTCCCCTTTTCTTTTTCTGATAGAGGGGGAGAGGTAGAGGGAGACAGAAAGGGCTGGTCTCCTGCAGCACTGCTCCACTGACCCTCAAGCCTCCTCCCTGTAGGTGAAAACCAGGGGTTTGAACCAGTGTTCTCATGGACGGCAACATATGCATTCGACTGGTCGCACTCCTCCTGACCCCACCAAAGAATGGTTTTAACCAGTATTTTTTTTTTAACCTCCAGGGTTATTGCTGGGGCTAGGTGCCTTTACTACGGATCCATTGCTCCTAGAGACTATTTTTTCCCTTTTGTTGCCTTTGTTACTGTTGTTGTTATTATTGCTGTTGGATAAGACAGAGAGAAATCAAGAAAGGATGAGACGATAGAGAGGGGGAGAGAAAGACAGACACCTGCAGACCTACTTCACCACTTGTGAAGTGACTCCCCTGCAGGTGGGGAGCCGGGGCTCGAACTGGGATCCTTGTGCTTAACCTGCTGAGCTACTGCCCAGTCCCTTAACTAGTTTTAAAAAAATAGTAGCCCAGTTTCATAAAACTGGTATAAAACTGTCTTTTAAATAATTTCCCCTGCTTTATCTTTTACTGCAGGACATTTGAATTAGTAAAATCCTTCTGAATAGCTGGCAAATGCCCCATTAGGAGTGTGGAAGGCCTGACATGGTATATTTTTTAGAAACAAGGAATAATTTAAAATAATACTCAACATATGAAAGACACCATTGTTTTGGGTTTTAAGTATGTGTAACCATTTAATCCTGATAAAACATTGTTTTTCATTATCTTCTGTAGCCAGGGACTTGCTCAAAGACCATGTCACCATTCTTGAGTCTTTTTTTTTTTTTCATTCAGATTGAGAGAAAGACAGAGAGGGTGACACACCACAGCATTGGAACATCTCTTAATGTTGGGTTGAAACTTTACGTCGATAAATCTGTCAGTCCGTATTGATATCTTTCAGGAATTGTAACCAGGCCGTTATGATGGCCTAGTTTGCCAGGAGCCATTTCTCTGCTTGATAGAAGCTAATCCTTGAAACAACAGAAGCCCTCGAGATAAGTTTCTAATTCCCGTAGGAAGGATGTTTGCCAGAAACTAAGTGACATACCATATAGTTATAGTTTAACAGAAATAGTTGCAAGGGACCCTCCACTGCGATCTCTGCCTCCCTCTTCCCCCTATACTCCCCCTTCCCCAAAGCCTTAAAATGCCTGTGAACACAATAAAATTTTGCAGCTTGATCAGAGTCCTGTCTTGCTGTCGTTCTTTCGTGTCTCTTGTCCCTGTCATTCCAGGTCTTTAGGTTCCTAGCCCCTGTTCACCGCCCTGCTGGTCGGGGCACTAGTTTGCAGAGTCTATCCACTAATCCAACATAGAAAGGAGTATTCACTGTTTCCTTTGCTGCTCGGGACGGATCCCATTTGTTGCCTCAGTGTGACGCATGGAGACCCTGAGCTCATCTCAAGTCCGTGAGGACAAGGTCCACAGAGCCAGCTGCTTCAGTGCTACAGAGGTGCTGGGCTTCTGCAAAGTGTGTCTGGCAGAGTTGTAAAATGTTTGCTTACTCGCCTTGTCAAAAGCATTTTCACTGCAGCAAAAACATGTATTCTGAGTTTTCTTTAAAGACAGCCAAAAAGGGATCCTTGGGTCTTGTTTCTTAGTACCAAATACAGAAATTCTGATTTTTTTTTTTGTCTCCAGGATTATTGCTGGGGCTCAGTGCCTGCACTATGAATCCACTGCTCCTAGAGGCCTTTTTTGTTGTTGTTGTTGTTGCCCTCATTGTTTATCTTTGCTGCGATTACTATTGTTGTTGGATAGGACAGAGAGAAATAGAGAGAGGAGGGGAAGACAGAGAGGGGGAGAGAAAGACAGACACCTGCAGACCTGCTTCACCGCTTGTGAAGCAACCCCTCTGCAGGTGGGGAGCCAGCCGGGGGCTCGAACCAGGATCCTTATGCCGCTGGTGCCTGCACTTTGCACCATGTGTGCTTAACCCATTGCACTACCACCCGAACCTGATTTTTTTTCTTTAGCCTCCAGAGTTATCACTAGGGCTCATGCTGGAACTATGAATCCACTGCTCCTGGTGGCCAATTTTTCCGTTTTAGTGGACAGGACAGAGAAGATTGAGAGAGGAGGGAAAGATAGAGGAGAGAGAAAGAGAGACACCTGTTGATCTACTTCATAGTTCATGAAGTATCTCCCCTGTAGGTGGAGAGCTGGGGCTCGAACTGGGATCCTTACGTGGGTCCTTGTGCTTAGCACTATGTGCGCTTGACCACCATGTCGAGGTTTTTGGCCCCAAAGGTCTAAAGTGATACAGGCAGCATTTAGTTCTGCACCACAGAAAGCTATCCTGTTCCTTTTCTTTTTTTGTCGCAGTGCATATTTTAAACTGTGAGGTAGTTAAAATGGAACAGAGGAGTTTCAGGTGCACAATGTCACACACTTCAATATTTATATAGAAAACTTTCTTTTTCACCAGAACACTGCTCAGCTCTGGCTTATGATGGTACTGGGACTGAACCTGGGACTTTTGGTGCCTCAGCATGACAGCTTTTTTTTTTTTTTTTTTGCATAGTCATTATACTGTCTCCTTAGTCAAGAAAAACTTAAATTTTTATGGTAATATGGGAAGGGACTCCTTGGGCAAGCAATTAAAACACAACGTAATACCAAGGTGCCAACATTTTGAATATATTTATTCATATTTGTATTTGTGATTGGAAACTTTTTCCATGCTCAAAGTTTTGTTAAAAGCAAGTTGTTACAAATCAATAAACAGCAGTCACAACATTATCTATTACTCACAGAATAACAAAGAGAAAATTAACGGGTTATTATACAATTACCCTAGTATACACCAAACATTGGGTTGTCTTCTGTTGTAAAACGGCCACGAGCTGCCACCACTCTGTTTCTTTGTTGTCTTTTTCCTTGAGACACAAATTTTTATTTATTTTATTTATTTTATTTTTTATTTTTTCTTTCTCAGAGCACTGCTCAGCGCCGGTTTACAGTGGTGCAGGGGGTAGAACCTGGGACTCTGGAACCTCTCTCTTGGCATAACCATTATGCTATCTACCTCTGCCCTACAAATTGTGATTTTTATCCCACACTGCTTTGCCCTTGCCTTACCAGGTCAGGCTTGTAACATACTAAAGAATTACAGAGAAGTATTTTTCTACCGAAGGGAGAAGACTTCTTTTCTGTCATGTGGTTAGCTACACATTACACATGAGAAGGAAGCATGGAACAAAAAAACTTAGTGTGACTGTGAGAAAGACATGTGCTCAGGGAAAGGAATACTGACAGGTGGGGAGGTATGACTAGCCGGCCATCAAAATCATATATAATAGCCATTAGAACTCACAAAGCTAACAGCAGGTCAATCACGGGGCTGCTCCTTCAGAGACTAGACAAACAGAACTCTCGGATACTGTTCCCATTTGGGTCTTCCAGTTCAAAAGGTTCCAGCTGGCGGTACTCAAATGTCACACGATTTATGTGTTTTCCACTGGAGACCATGCGCACCACGGTGTTGTCACAGCCAATTTTCATTTGGGCTATAAGTCACGGGAAAAAGCAAATGTTTCCCAGCATATTAGAAGTCACACCGCCAAACCGTATTCAGAGACAAGAGCACTTAAACGCAAAGAAAACAAGGGGTGGATCTTCCTCCCACCCACTTACAGTATGACAGGAGGTGACATGTTTTAATATATATATTTGTAGGATAGTGAAATAAAAGTCAGCTGTCCAAGTAGACTGGATGATGACAAAAAAAGGAGAAGGAGCAGGAAGAGGAGAGGAAGAAGAGGAAGAGGAAGAAGAGGAGGAAGAGGAGGAGGAAGAGGAGGAGAAGGAGGAAGAGGAGGAGGAGGAAGAGGTGGAGGAGGAGGAAGAGGAGGAAGAGGAGGAAGAGGAGGAGGAGGAAGAGGAGGAGGAGGAGGAGGAAGAGGTGGAGGAGGAAGAGGTGGAGGAGGAGGAGGAAGAGGTGGAGGAGGAGGAGGAAGAGGAGGAGGAAGGGGAGGAGGAGTAGGAGGAAGAGGAGGAGGAGGAGGAAGAGGTGGAGTGTCCCCTCACTTTTCATGGTCTCCACCTGCAGAGCTGGAGTGGGAAGGAAAAAGGCAGAGTCTGGTAGCTGGGGAACTTTGCTCTACTTCAGTGTGGGTGACCGCCCTCTAGAGACAGGTTGGAGATTTGCAGGGATAGTTTGGGGTTGTAAAGGTGCAGGTGGCATTGCATGGGCAGACTAGAGGCATGAAGCGCTGGGAATTTGTAGAACAGAACATTCACCTGATAGCAATAATTCGATTTTGTGTAGAAAATGACTTTCATGGTCTTGTTATATACTAAGTATACCTTTTCTGTTCTATTTTCCATCTGCCTTTTTTTTTTTTTTGCCTCCAGGGTTATTGCTGGGGTTCAGTGCCTGCACCACGAATCCTCTGCTCCTGGAGGCCATTTTCCTATTTCTGTTGCTGTTTTTTTTTAATATTTATTTTATTTATTTATTCCCTTTTGTTGCCCTTGTTGTTTTATTGTTGTAGTTATTATTGTTGTTGTCGTTGTTGGATAGGACAGAGAGAAATGGAGAGAGGAGGGGAAGACAGAGAAGGGGAGAGAAAGACAGACACCTGCAGACCTGCTTCACCGCCTGTGAAGTGACTCCCCTGCAGGTGGGGAGCCGGGGGCTCGAACCGGGATCCTTATGCCGGTCCTTGTGCTTTGCGCCACCTGCGCTTAACCCACTGTGCTACAGCCCGACTCCCCCGCTGTTGTTGTTTTTATTGTTATTGTTGTTGTTGTTGGATAGGACAGAGAAATGGAGAGAGGAGGGTAAAACAGAAGGGGGAGAGACAGACACCTGCAGACCTGCTTCACCAATTGTGAAATGACTCCCCTGCAAGCAGGGAGCTGGGAGCTCGAACCAGGATCCTTATGCCAGTCCTTGCACTTTGCACGTGTTTAACCCACAGCACTACAGCCCGGCTTCCTGCACATCTTTTTTTTTTTTTTCCCATGTTCCTCCTATATAATGACTGCAATAGCATTACTTCCATGAACCATACGCCTCTCCACTGCCTGTGCCAACACCTGGGCAGGGATCCTAGTGCAGATGTCATGAACAGTGATATACTGAAGTCCTTCCTTCCTTCCTTCCTTCCTTCCTTCCTTCCTTCCTTCCTTCCTTCCTTCCTTCTTCCACCAGGGCAATCACTGGGACTCAGTGTCTGAGTGACTAATCCACTTCTTCAGGTCTTCAAGACATGTTTTTCTGTCCTTCCTTCTTCCTTCTTTTTCTTTCTTTCTTTCTTTCTTTCTTTCTTTCTTTCTTTCTTTCTTTCTTTTTCTTTCTTCCCTCCCTCCCTCCCTCTGGAATTCATCAATTAACTGGACACGAGGTAGCAGCTCTCACCCTCCTTTAGCCTTAGCACAACCAGATGGAAACTCCTCCCTGTGCCCTAACAAAGAAACTCTGGTTCTTTGGCATGTCCATTAGTACCAATGACAACTCTGGGGTTTCAGGATTCATTTCTGTGCTTAAGTGACCTTTCAGAGATGCCGGGTTTGTTGGTAGAAGCTAAAGACATTCAGCGACTCTGATGATTTCTAAGAAAGTATATCACGGTTTGTTTATATCCTTTTTAAACATTTTTAAATTTTATTTATTTATGTATTATTGCTAGAAACAGAGAGAAATTGAAAGGGGGAGATAGGGAGGGAATCCTGCTTCACCACTTGTGAAGATTTCCTCCTGCAGGTGGGGACCACGGACTTGAATGGGGTCCTTGCACACTGTAGTGTGTGTGCTTAACTAGGTGTGCTACTGCCTGGCTTTTATCATCATTATCATTCTCATCCTCCTCCTCATCATCAGCCTCCAGGATTATTGTCGGGGCTCAGTGCCTGCATTACAAACCCACTGCTCCTGGAGGCCATTTCCCCCATTTTGTTGCCCTTGTTGTTGTTGTTAGATAGGACAGAGAGAAATGGAGAGAGGAGGGGAAGACAGAGAGGGGGAGAGAAAGACAGACACCTGCAGACCTGCTTCACCGCCTGTGAAGCGGCTCCCCTGCAGGTGGGGAGCCAGAGGCTCGAATTGGGATCCTTGTGAGGGTCCTTGCGCTTCGTGCCATGTGCGCTTAACCCGCTGCACTACTGCCCAGCCCACTTTGTTTATGCTCTAGGAGTAACCCCCCCACACAGAAGAGTTATTTAGATATTACTTCATTAGTACACCCTTACTAATTTCTGGCACATTTTCTACTTGAACCATAGTTTTTACTAAATGAAAAAAAACACACCTCTTTAGTCTTTAGAGAATTAAAGAGAGACCCCAAGGAAGCACAGGGTAGAGACACAGGTGAAGACCAGGACAGCACATGCTACTAGTGTGAGGGTCTGGCTGTGAGACCCAGGCTACCACACAAAGGGCAAGTTTTATGAGCAGTGAGACAGACCTGTGGTATTCCTTGTCTTTCCCTCTCCTTCTCTTTCTTACCCTTCAGCCTCTGAGGGTAAAAAAAAAATCTACTGGGAGCAATGAAAATACACAGGTACAACCCCAGTGACATCCTGGCAGCAAGGTAAATAAACAACAAAAACAACATACACATAGACTTTGCCGGCTCATTCTACTTTTACTGATGCCAAATACATCTTCTTACTATATGGGCTGCTCACCTAATGTCAGACAGTTTGCAAATGTATTACTGGAACTGGACATAGGCTCGAATGACGAATCCTCACACTAGCTCGATGAACACAATTAAAGGGCTTAAAATAGGGTTTACCTTCCATATGTAAAAATAAAATAGGGAGTCGGGTGGTAGCACAGCAGGTTAAGCACACATGGCACAAAGCGCAAGGACCTGAGTAAGGATCCCGGTTCGAGCCCTCGGCTCCCCACCTACAGGGGAGTCGCTTCACAGGCAGTGAAGCAGGTCTGCAGGTGTCTGTCTTTCTCTCCCCCTGTCTGTCTTCCCCTCCTCTCTCCATGTTTCTCTGTCCTATCCAATAACGACATCAATAATAACTACAACAATAAAACAATAAGGATAACAAAAAGGAATGTTTATAAATAAATATAAAAAAATAAAATAAAATAAAAATGAGTTGCTGTACTTAAGGAAATAAACTTTGACAACTCATAGATAGTCATCAAACAAAGAGCTCACCAGGACCATGAAAGGGAGAGCAGAGATCAGCTAGGGACATCATCTTTGAAGGGTCCAGTCCGCTCCCTCCCAGGAGTTCCACGAAGTCTCCGGTTCCTGCACAATCTGTAGAGGATGTCTAAAGAGTAAAGGAGCAGGAAAAGGGATGCTTGAGCCAGTTATGCAAGTCAACCGATTTGACGGATGATGGGGTGGTGGATTTATTCAATCAGCTCTCCACTTTGTGCAGAGTCCTTTTTTTTTTTTTTAATTTCTTTACTGGGGGATTAATGGTTTACAGTTGACAGTAAAATACAATAGTTTGTACATGCATAACAATACAACCCCCACTAGGTCCTTCTCAATGGGCAGAGAGTCTTGTAATGTCAGATCCAGGACTCCAGAAATTAAAAAGACATTGAAAAAAAAAAAAAAAGTAAGAATTGCTTTTCTAAATCAGCTGAGTAATCTTTTTTTTTTTTTTTTTAATGTGTGTGCCTTTTTATAAACTCAAGGCTTGGGATGATGAGACATAAGACTATGGACATGGAATCTGAAAAGTGCTTTGTTTTTTAAATCATTTGCACATACACACTGTACTATTTGAATTTATTACTGCATGCAGAGCTAAAGAAAGTCAAATATCTATGTTTTTATACATGAGACTCTCACACTGGCTTTTCTTTCAACTCTTTTTCCCTTTTTTGAACCTTTGCTTCCCCCCCTTTTTTGCCCTTGTTTTTTTTTAATTGTTGTAGTTATTATTGTTATTGTTATTAATGTCATTGTTGTTGGATCGGACAGAGAGAAATGGAGAGAGGAGGGGAAGACAGAGGGGGGACAGAAAGACAGACACCTGCAGACCTGCTTCACCGCCTGTGAAGCGACTCCCCTGAAGGTGGGGAGCTGGGGGCTCGAACTGGGATCTTCCCACTGGTCCTTGCGCTTTGTGCCATGTGCACTTAACCTGCTGCACTACCGCCTGACTCCCTATTTTATTTTTACACATGGAAAGTAAACCCTATTTTAAGCCCTTTAATTGTGTTCATCGAGCTAGTGTGAAGATTCGTCATTCGAGCCTATGTCCAGTTCCAGTAATACATTTGCAAACTGTCTGACATTAGGTGAGCAGCCCATATAGTAAGAAGATGTATTTTTCCCTCTCTTATAAAAGTATTCTTTTTCAGTTACTAAATAATACTTATAATATTGGAAAGTTAAAGAAAGAAGAGGATTCTTATTTGGGGTCCAAGTTAGCCAGAGTTACCACTGTTCTCCTTTCAACTCAAATTTTGTTTCAAACTACTCAGCACAAGAATCTATTTGAAGACTTTAGGGGCTGGGTGGTGGCACACCTGGTTAAATACCCATGTTACAATGTACAGTGTGCAAGGACCAGGGTTCCAGTCCCTGGTCCCCTCCTGCAGGGGGAAAGCTTCACAAGTGGTGAAGCAGGGCTGCAGGTATCTCTCTCTCTCTCCCTTTCTATCAACCCCCCTCTGCTCTCAAGTTCTCTCTGTGTCTATCCAATTATAAATAAATTTAAGGGAAAAAAAAAGGAACAAAGATGTTGAGGAGAATTAGAAGTCAAAATGAGAGGAACAAAACAAAGCGACAAGGAAATCAGGCATACTTTTTTCTTGGCATTCAGTGACTTTTCTCTTTTCTTCTCAAACCTTTCAGCTATTTTTATAAACAATGGCAGAAAAGGAATGGTGCTTGGTACTCTCTGGGGCTCAGTTCCTTCACAGCGATTACCTATGATTGTTTTTTTTTTTCCCCACCTGGTTTGTGATGGGCTTAGTACCTGCCCTATGAACCCACCATTCCCTGTGGTCACTTTAAATTTTTTCTTCCTTGTTTTAAAAAAAAAATTTTAATATTTATTTATTCCCTTTTGTTGCCCTTGTTTTATTGTTATAGTTATTATTGTTGTTATTGATGTTGTTGTTGGATAGGACGGAGAGAAATGGAGAGAGGAGGGGAAGACAGAGAGGGGGGAGAGAAAGACAGACACCTGCAGACCTGCTTCACCGCCTGTGAAGCGACTCCCCTGCAGGTGGGGAGCCGGGGGCTCGAACCCGGATCCTTCTGTTGATCCTTGTGCTTTGTGCCACATGCGCTTAACCCGCTGAGCTATTGACTCCCTTTTTCTTCCTTTTTTCTTTCTGTCTCTCCCTCCCTCCCGCTGTTCCTTCCTCCTTCCTATCTATCTTTCCTTCCTTTCAGAGACAGGAAGAAATTGAGAGGATGGTCCGGGAGGTGGCGCAGTGGATGTAGCACTGGACTGTCAAGCATGAGGTCCTGAGTTCAATCTCTGGCAGCACATGTGCCAGAGTGATGTCTGGCTCTTTCTCTTTCTTCCTATCTTTATCATTAATAAATAAATCCTTTAAAAAGAAAAAAAAAAAAAAGGAAATTGACAGGGGGAAAAGAGAAAGCGAGACAGATACCTGAAGTGCTACTTCACCACTTGTGAAGAGTCCTCTCTGGAGGTGGAGGCTGGGTTTGAACTCAAGTCCTTGCAGGTAAGAACAGGTGTTCTATCAAGTGCATCATTGTCTGCCCTGCCTAGGTTTTCCTGTTGACATCCTACCTCCCGGGACTAAGTAGACAACCTCCTCTCTGCTCAGGACTGTCCTGCGGCTCCCCGGTGACAGTGATTTCCGGAATCTGCTCTGCTCTTTATAGCCCATCCCCAGGTGGGAGGCAGAATGACTTGCAGGTGCTTTCAGCCAGGTGTGTAGTTTTCCTGATGAACTCCTTAACTGGTCTCCCACTACCCTCAGAGGCCGTACAGGCTCCTGAGCTAAATATGAATAGACACGGGCCCGCGTCAGCTTCATGGGGTTCACGGTTCACAGAATTTATATACTTTTCCCATATTTGGGAGCTTCTGTCTTCCCTATTCCACGTTTCTAGTCCTATCCTCAACCATCTTCCCAGACAACACTTTTTGGCTCACCTGTATGTTAGCTTTCTGGCCCAGGCAGAAATTAGTAAAGTTACAGGCCCATCAGAATATAGTTAAAGTAGACGTCCTAGCTTCTTCCAACATGGAGACGCCAAACCTTATATCTGCTATACTCTTACCTTTAGGTTCCTGATTATTGAACAATCATGCCTTAAAGCTTAATTTATGCCTTAATGTTTTTCCTCCACCAAGTTGCAGATGCTACCATGACGCCAACCTGACTTCACTGGGCAGACGACCTCACCCATGTGTCCGGGAACCCCACCTCCCCCAGAGCCCTGCCCCACTAGGGACAGACAGACACAGGCTGGGGGTATGAGTACACCTGCCAATGCCCCTGTCCAGCAGAGAAACAATTACAGAAAACAAAACTCCCACCTTCTGCTCCCCATAAAGATATTTGGTCCATACTCCCAGAGAGATAGAGAATAGCGAAGCTTCCAAAGGAGGGCTGGGATACAGAACTCTGGTGGTGGGAACTATGTGGAATTGTACCCCTCTTATACCGTGATCTTGTCAGTTACTATTAAATCACTGGGGGTGGGGGGGGAGAGGGAGAAAAGAAGAGAAGAGAAAAGCGAAAAGGAACAAAAAAGAATGAACTCAAACTCTTTAATATGGCCTGCTGGGCTGTCCACACCCCGACTCTGCCCAGGTCCCTGACGCTGTCTGTATTTTGCCTCTACATCTCCTTTCATTTCTGAAACCCAGGAAGCTAACGCCTGTCTCAGAGTTTCCACTACTGTTCCCAGCTCACCCCATGGCCTCTGGCCCTTATCTGCCACTCAAGTCTCACCTTGAATGCCTCATTCTTAGGCGGTTTCTTTTCTGTTTTGTGTCAAGCAGATCCCCAGCCTTTGCTCTTCTCCATAGTGTTTCTCAAGACACTATGACCCTACTTTGTTTCATTTTTGGGGGGGGAGATGGGCATTCACCATGACGTGAAATGCTACTTTTCCAGTCTCCTTCCACTAGAAAGCAAATTCCATGTGAACATGGTCTGTTCTGTCTGCTGCAAATTCCTGGTATCGGGAAGAGTGCTTGGCACATAGGAAGCATTCAAACAGTATTCCCTCCTTCCTTTCTGTTTTTGCCTCCACGGTTAGGATTCAGTGCCAGCACTGCTAATCCACTGCTCCTCATGCCATTTTTTTTTCCCATTTTATTGGATAGGGCAGAGAGAAATTGAGAGAGGAGAGGGAGGTAGACAGGGAGAGAGAAAGAGAGACACCTGCAGACCTGCTTCACCACCTGTGAAGTGTCCCCCCTGCAGGTGGGGAGCTGGGGGCTCGAACCTGGATCTTTGTGCCCGTTGTACCTCATACTATGTGCACTTAACCATGTGCATAGCTGCCCCCCAGCAATATTTGTTAAAGGAATGGGTGCTTAGGATGCTATATTAAGAATAAGTGGCATGCACATAAAAATGGACTGCACATTAAGAAAAAAGAGGTAATACTAACATGACCTCTCCTGGTCAAGAACAGCTAAGGTGCAGACCGCTCCAATCTGCTATGCCTCTGGTTATCTTTTATGTTATATATTATGACTGATATGTTATCTCAAGTCCATGAGATCAAGCCAATGACCCATTTATCTAGGTCTTTCTCAAAGGCTCATTCTTCCACTGTCTCAACTTAAAAATATAGGCACTGGCCCATGAATTAATGAAGTACAGAAAATTGGATGAAAATAAATAAATTTAAAAAAAAAAAAAGTGGGTGGGGGAGATAGCATAATGGTTATGCAAAGAGACTCTCATGCCTGAGGCTCCAAAGTCCCAGGTTCAATCCCCCACACCACCATAAGCCAGAGCTGAGCAGTGCTCTGATGCTTCTGTGTCTCTCCTCTCTCTGCGTCTCTCTCAAAAATAAAATAAATAAAATTTAAAAAAAAAAGAAAAGAAAATTGGATGCATCCCTTTCTCAGTCCCAGTTACATTCCTTTGGGTTTTATTATTCTTATTTTTTATTGAAGTCTGTCTAATCAGAAACCATGACTTCCTTGAATACCAGCCAATGCACGAGCTATCTTAACCTCCCATGTGAGACAGTGAAAGGAGTTTAGGATGACTCAGTGTGAAGAAGTTTCCAGTGCAAATAAATGTAACCCATTTCAGCAGAAATATTACCACACATTAGCTCATGGATAACAAATTGATGGGGATTCTTAGCTAATATTTTGATGAAAAAAAAGTGTTGAATCAAATGTCATGATAAAAAAGAAAAGACTCTCCTGAACTTTACTAGATTTGGTAATATCAAAATCCAATTGGGCATTTTCTGCTACGCTTAGCACTTCTGGAGGATACAGTTCTGTCAATGAGATATTTCCTTCACGTCAAGAGAAGATTCCAATAATCAGAAAAACAGCTGTGGAGATGACTCACACTAGGTTCTGCTAGGAGAGAATTTTTGAAAAAAAAAAAAAAAGGCAAGTACAAGAGAGTTCAATTGTAATTATATGCCACAACTCTACCCACTGAAATGAAAGCATTTCCTATACAGTCAGGGAAGCATTCACGTCCTCAGGAAAGGCACCTGAGTAGGCAGCTTGCAGCACAGCAGAAACACGAGAGAGGAGCTTAGCTAAGTCAGCAAGGGCAGCTGCAGGTGAGGTTTCTCACTCCCACAGAAAGGGGTAGCCTCCAGCGCCGACACCCACGTTTGCCCTGTACCGTGACTCTTAACTTCGCTAACACAACAGCCCTCGGAAATGAGCGTCAAGCTAGTACACAACTCACCTTCCACTGCGGCCCGCTGAGCTGTCCCAGGGTAACGTCAGCTATTTTGATGGCTACAGGATAAATGATAGAGAAGCTGCAGTTTCGATGCTGGTGTGCGACTATCATTGTGAACCGTCCACTTGGGGTCTGAGAAATGATGTTGCAAGCTTTGTGGCAAGAGAAAAAAAAAACCATCAATTTTCATTATTTGGTATACTAAATGTGTATGGACATGGATTATCCCTACCCTAGGTTCCTGTTAACGGTCTATGGCTCTGTGCCCCAGAAAAGAGTGCTTAAGCACAGGAAGGAACTGGGTGGTAAAGATGGCCCCGGTGACAGTGAGGAAGAAGCAGATTAAATCTGGAAAGCACCAGAGAAAGTCAGGCATTGCTTCGCTTATCTGAGAGAGAAGAGGAAAGAAGAAGGACACTCAGAAGTAGTAATAGGCATAGATGGAATCTAGGAAGAGAGAAGAGAAGGCAGGATCATAGGGGAAAAAAATGTGCAAAAAATAAATAAATAGAGATGTAAGTAGAACCTGAACTGGAATTGGCGTATTGCACCAAAGTAAAAGACTCTGGGGTGGGTGGGTGGGGAGAATACAGGTCCAAGAAGGATGACAGAGGACCCAGTGGGGGTTGTATTGTTATGTGGAAAACTGGGGAATGGTATGCATGTACAAACTACTGTATTTACTGTCGAATGTAAAACATTAATTCCCCAATAAAGAAATTTAAAAATGATAATAAAATAAAAATAGAGATGTAGGCATATAATTATAGATATAAAGCCAACCTTGATCTGTGACCTTGGGAGAACTATGGCAGTTTCTGCTGGAGAGGGGGATAAGGACACAGAACTCTGCTGGTGGGAACAGTGTGGAATTATACCCCTGCTATCTTATAATTTTGTAAATCAGTTTTAAATCACTAATAAAAAATTTTAAAAAATCACCAGTGATATGTGAACATTATCAAGAAGCCCTGGGCTGTAAAGATTATCTTAATCTAGGTTTTCGTCTTTCTTTTTTTTTTTTCATCTGTTTATAGTAGCCAGACTATATACACTGATAACAAAAAGGCAATACCAGCAACAGTGGTCCTGGAAATATTTCAGTTAGCTGAGATCCAAGTTCAAATTAGGATTTTGGAAGAATTTAGGTTTAAAGACAAGGTCAAAGGGCCCAGGTGGTGGTTCACCTGGTAGTGCTCACACACTACAATGCACAAGGACCTGGGTTCAAGCCCTAAGCCCCACCTGCAGGGGGAAAGCTTCAGGAGTGGTGAGGCAGGGCTGCAGGGGTCTCTCCGTCTCCCTCCCTCTCTATCTCCCCCGTCCCTCTCAATTTCTCTGTCTCTATCCAATAATAAATAAGTTTTAAAAAATAACCACAGTTCCTTAACACTTCTAGATTTCTGATTTCTAACCAAACAAAATATGAGAGACATTTTTTCCCCAGGGTTATTCTGTTCCAGCCTTCAGAAACAGTTTTATTTTTATTTATTTTTTTTAACTATCAGAAGACCAGTTGTATGTTATTTTCTGACAGCGTGGCCCCATTCTCTGGTCATATGAGGTGCCAATGTTACTACTTTTGTGCGCAACCAAATAGGATTAAAATATTTTCCTGATTTAAAAAAAAAAAAAGATTTTGCTCTTGAATGGGAAAAATAATCAGCCAATCCTTGGAGTAATTTTAAATAAAGGAATATATCATCAGCCTGGATTGCTCAGTTTTGAAACACTGAACTGGTCCATGAGAAATGAACTAGGCATGGGCTTGGGATCAGGGCCAGGGCATGAAACCCTTCTACCTTCTGCCAGAGATGCAGTCCTTTCAGTTTTGCTTGATTAATAGCTCTAGGAATGCAAGTTCAGATTAGATCACCCAAGCTTACCCCGATCAAGCAAATGACTAGCAAGATTAAAGCTGGTCACTGAATATAGTGTGATACCTTAGGAGATCAGAACACAATTGGAGAAAAGACAGAATTCTATTTTAAACTGATTTCCTACCTAGCCTGAGAAATAAAGTAAGACCTGTGGTTAATTTTTACAATAATGAATAGAAATCATCCTTTGTTTCACTGATAACTACAGAAGAATTTCCATTTTTGTCATTTCTTACTTTAAATGTCTGAAGTCTGTGCATTGGGCACTACCTTCGAAACCCGCCCCCCCCATCGTCACCCCCAAGTTCTGCCTTCCAACTGAGAAAACTTACGAAAGAGGTTGGGGTCCATTTTTATGGTTAATGTGAATCCATTTCCTGGTTCCTGAACCCTGAAGAAGATCATGGCTACATTCTGGGAGGATCTGATGTTCCTTCTGCTAGAACCACTCTCACAAATATCTATGTAGCGCTCAGCTGTGGAGAGAGGATGGTCCTGGGAACTGGGGAACATCTCCCCCTTGAGAATCCAACCATCAAATACCTTCAGAGAGAGAGAAAAAAAGATAGAGATGGTTACTTCCAGCAACCCCTCAAGTAACAGATGTGCTGGAAATGGGGAGAAACATTTTTTAACGTATTTATATATATTTTTACATTTGTTCTTTACTGGGGGTATTAATGGTTTGCAGTCGACAGTAAAATAAAGTCGTTCGTACATGTGTCACGTGTCTCAGTTTCCCACATCACATGCTAACCCCTCCCTAGGTCCTCCTCTGCCATCATGTTCCTGGAAGCCTTCCCCCACACACATCCTCAGAGTCCTTTACTTTGGTGCAATACACCAGAGAAAATTTATCTGAAAATGCTTGGGCCTTCAAGCTATATGGGAGGAATTGACTGAATACACACTCCTGACCACTAGCACTGATCTTTGATATGCCTTGTACGTGTTGTGACTATGAAGATGATTTGTAATAGTCTTACTTTTCCCCCTTTATAAAGCAGCTTTTTTTTTCTTTCTTTTTTTTTACATTTCAGGCACTTTGGTAAATTAAAATACAGTGGTAGCGCAGTAGGCTAAGCTCAAGGATCCTGGTCGGAGCCCCCAACTCCCCCTACCTGCAGGGGTGTGACTTCACAGGCAATGAAGCACGTCTGCAGGTGTCTTGTCTGTCTGTCTTCCCCTAACTCTCTCGATTTCTCTTTGCCCTATACAATAACAACAAGGGCAACACAATGGGAAAAATAGCCTCCAGGAAGCAGTGGATTCCTGCGAGCCCCATTGATAACCCTTGAGGCAAAAAAAAAAAAACAAAAAAAACCCACACAAGACAGTACACATTTTAATCTAATCATGGTCATATTTTCCATATATATATATCACGGGACATAATATAGGTTTCAGTTGTTTTCTTTATTCAATGAGATATGAATAAAATATCTAAATAAATAAATAGCAAAAGGAAAGCCCAGAACACCAGTTGTATGTACCTGCCTTTTAAATGCTGTACACACCTGTTTTTCTTGTTTTAAAATTCTTCTCATCTAACAAACTATCAAGACCTGTCTTCTCCGCACTCAAGCAACAAAGGCTAGTGTGGTACCTAAGACTTTTCTCTTTCACTGGTTAAAGTCTGAAGCAGGACAAAAGGTCGGAACCCATTGACTTTGTTCTCAGAAGCACCATGGGCCTCCTATTTAATGCGTATGATCAAGCCCACAATAGCACAATTTGCAACGACCCTGCTTTGAATCAGTTCACCAGGCCAACCTTCTTTTAATGCATCAGGCAGGCTCTGGAAAGAACTCCACACTGGAGGTTTTCATCGCCATGGTTCTAATTGAGCTGTAGAACTGCAGAAGCTACCCCCAGGCTAGACTGATGGAAAAAAACATAAATAAGCTTAACTTCCAGTGAGGATGTTGTGAGATGGGTGGGGTGGGGCATCTCCTGCAGGTGAGGTGGCCTGTCCTGTCAGCATCTCCCCAAGCAGCTAGTACCCTCCTGCTCCAAAATTGAACCCTCTCCACCCCACCCCACCCCCTCATCACAGACCAGTCCATTCCAGTCTCTTCCACTTTGCAGAGAGAGAGAGAGAGAGAGAGAGAGAGAGAGACCCACCAGGAGATGGGCAGGCTCAGATCTCAAGAGAAGTGGGACCTGCCTCCTGACCAGGACAGGCCAGCTATTTACTCCCTAGTTCTCCGCCTAGTTTTTATTATTTTCTTTGGCCCAAACTGCATTACCAATGAGTGCAAGTCTTTGAAATTTCCAGATCCCAAAGAGTGCTGGGAAAGGTGGGGTTTTGTGTGTGTGTCTTAATATGCTTCCTTTTCTTTTCTTTTTTATTGGGGGTACTAATGGTTGACAGTCAACAGTAAAATACAGTAGTTGGTCCATGTGTAAAATTTCTCAGTTTTCCACATCACACTCAAACCACCACCACCCCCAGCGCCACCTGTGTCCTCCACTGCCATCATGCTCCAGGACCTGAGCCCTCTTTCCCCCACACACCCCCAGGGTCCTTGACTTGGGGGCAACACACCAGCTCCAGTCCTTGTTCTGCTTTGTGTTTCCCTTCTGATCTTATTCCTCAACTTCTGTCTCTGAGTGGGATCATGCCATACTCATCCTTCTCTTTCTGGCTGCTCTCACTTGACAGGATTCCTTCAAGCTCCATCCAAGATGAGGTGAAGAAGGTGACTTCACCATTTTTCCCGCCACAGCAGTGGCCGGGCAGCTCGCCTTCCCTGGGGTGTGAGGTGAGGGCTGGCTTTGGGGGCAGACTCTCGTCTCTCTGAAGAGAGTCACCGGCTCCGGAGCCCCCACCTCGGTCGCCGCGCCCCAGCCACTGTCTGGCCAGGGTCCCCCACAAGGGCGGGCGGGGTTCCGAGCCACCTGACCTTCAGGAAGTCCCCGCGCTGACAGTCCATGGAGACCGAGTCCACCTGGATGGCGAGGGTCTCATCGGGCTGGGCGATCAAGAAGGCGGCGCAGTGCAGCTGCGGCTGGTCCGCGGTGAAAGTGAACTGGCCCTGCAGGCTCAGCATGTCCAGACAGCCTGGGGAGGCAGCGGCGCGGGGTGGGGGGCTGCAGCCGGCCCCTGTCCCGACAGCCGGGCCCAGACGCCGCACCCTCCCGGCTCTGCAGCTCCAGGCTCCCTCCAGGCTCCGGGCGCCCACCCCATGGAAACCCTGCACCTAGAGCGCCCACCCCATGGAACCCCTGCGCCTCGGGCGCCCACCCCATGGAAACCCTGCACCTAGGGCGCCCACCCCATGGAAACCCTGCACCTAGAGCACCCAACCCAGGAAACCCTGCACCTAGGGCGCCCACCCCATGGAACCCCTGCACCTCGGGCGCCCACCCCATGGAAACCCTGCACCTAGAGCGCCCACCCCATGCAACCCCTGTGCCTCGGGCGCCCACCCTATAGAACCCCTGTGCCTCGGGCGCCCACCCCATTGAGTCCCCTGTGCTTCCGGCGCCCATCCCTTGAGTCTCGTACGCCTAGGGCGTCCACCCCTTTTGGCTCCCGGCGCCTCGGGCGCCCACCCCTTTTGGCCCCATGCACCTAGGGCGCCCAACCCACTGAACCCCTGTGCCTCTGAGCCCCCTGCGCCTCGGGCGCTCACCCATTTGAGCCCCCTGCGCCTCGGGTACCCAGCCCTTTGAGCCCCCTGCGCCTCGGGCACCCACTCCTTTGAGCCCCCTGCACCTCGGGCGCCCACCCCTTTTGGCCCCCTGCACCTAGGGCGCCCAACCCACTGAACCCCTGCGCCTCGGGCGCCCACCCCTTTTGGCCCCTGCGCCTCGGGCGCCCACCCATGGAAACCCTGCACCTAGAGCGCCCACCCCATGGAAACCCTGCACCTAGGGCGCCCACCCCATGGAAACCCTGCACCTAGGGCGCCCACCCCATGGAAACCCTGCACCTAGGGCGCCCACCCCATGGAAACCCTGCACCTAGAGCGCCCACCCCATGGAAACCCTGCACCTAGGGCGCCCACCCCATGGAACCCCTGCACCTCGGGCGCCCACCCCATGGAAACCCTGCACCTAGAGCGCCCACCCCGTGCAACCCCTGTGCCTCGGGCGCCCACCCTATAGAACCCCTGTGCCTCGGGCGCCCACCCCATTGAGTCCCCTGTGCTTCCGGCGCCCACCCCTTGAGTCTCGTACGCCTAGGGCGTCCACCCCTTTTGGCTCCCGGCGCCTCGGGCGCCCACCCCTTTTGGCCCCATGCACCTAGGGCGCCCAACCCACTGAACCCCTGTGCCTCTGAGCCCCCTGCGCCTCGGGCGCTCACCCATTTGAGCCCCCTGCGCCTCGGGCACCCAGCCCTTTGAGCCCCCTGCGCCTCGGGCACCCACTCCTTTGAGCCCCCTGCACCTCGGGCGCCCACCCCTTTGAGCCCCCTGCGCCTCGGGCGCCCACCCCTTTTGGCCCCCTGCGCCTCGGGCACCCACCCCTTTGAGCCCCCTGCACCTCGGGCGCCCACCCCTTTTGGCCCCCTGCACCTAGGGCGCCCAACCCACTGAACCCCTGCGCCTCGGGCGCCCACCCCTTTTGGCCCCTGTGCCTCGGGCGCCCACCCCTTTGAGCCCCCTGCGCCTCGGGCACCCACCCCTTTGAGTCCCGTGCGCCTTCTGGAGGCACCCTTAGAGATGGGACCCACGCCTGGCAAAGCCCTGGAACTCCCGTTCCAGATGCGGAGCCCCCACTCCCCCTCCGCACACCTACTTCCACACCCCCCACCCCGTGCCTGCCCACCCGCAGGGCAGCGCCGACTCACGCAGAGCTCGGCGGTACACCTGCTCGCCCAGCAGCTCCCGCTTCAGGTTGGCGCTGAGGAGTAGGAAAGGGTCTTGGGTGGTCGCTTCTTGCAGCTGGCAAGGAAAACGAATCAGTCCAGAAAAGTTCAAAGGGGGTGTCAAGGGGATCAGAATGGGGGCATCCTCTCTGGCCCATGGCAAAGCGATTAAAATGAAGGGATCAGCGTGTCCAAGGCTGAA